>NW_024412395.1:38426770-38551556 GCF_014898765.1 Herpailurus yagouaroundi
ATTTTTTTAAAGTCAGCTACATCGTAGGTAGACAAACTCTACAGTTTTTTCTAATTTTCCTTTGTTTTATTACTGGTAATATTAGACGTTTTTCATTATTTCTCTGTATTTGTGATCTCTGTCCATTTCTATTGTGCTTTTACTGTGTTTATTACAAATTTATGTTGGAAAGATCACAACTCTCTAGGTTTCTTATTTGCTCTGAAAGTTCCCTCCATTGGCTTATTTTTTACCTTTTTTATTTTCACACATAATATACTTAAATACAGAGTAACTCATCACTCTTTAATAAGATGTATATAATTCATTTAACACTTACAAAGTCATCTCACAGCCAGAGATTTGATAGATATATTAACTTATATTTTCATTCCTTTTATTGTTTGATAATATATATTATATATATTATTTATTTTATATTATTTATATCATATATATTATATATATTGTTTGATAATATATATTAACCCTCTAATTCACCTATAATTTCTTTTATTTCCCTTTTATATATATTTTTTTAATGTTCATTTATTTTTGAGACAGAGACAGAACATGAACGGGGGAGGGTCAGAGATAGAGGGGGACACAGAATCTGAAGCAGGTTCCAGGCTCTGAGCTGTCAGCACAGAGGCCGTTGCGGGGCTCGAACTCATGAACTGTGAGATCATGACCTGAGCCGAAGTCGGATGATTAACCGCTTAACTGACTGAACAACCCAGGCGCCCCTTATTTCCCTTTTAAAAGATAATTCTGGGAGAGGAGCCTGGGTGTCTCAGTCGGTTGGGTGTCTGACTTTGGCTCAGGTCATGATCTCAACTTCTGTGAGCTCAAGTTCCATGTCAAGCTCTGAGCTGACAGCTCAGAGCCTGGAACCTGCTTCGTATTATGTGTCTTCCTCTCTCTCCGCCCCTTCCCCACTCATGCTCTGTCTCTCTCTCAATAATAAATAAATATTAAGAAAAAATATTTTTTTAAAGATAATTCTGGGGGTGCCTGGGTAACTCAGTCAGTTGAGAATCTGACTCTTGATTTTGGCTCAGGTCATGATCCCGGGGTCATGGGATTGAGCCCTGTGACAGGCTCCACATTGAGCCTGGAGTTCTCTCTCTCTCCAGTTAAAAAAAAAAAAAAAAAATGCATCTTAAAGAAATGATAATTCTACATTGTTTTCTCATTTTATTTTCCTGTCGGTCAGGGTTTTGAGCTGTAAGCAACGGAATCCTCTTTGACTAACTAAAAAGCAGGAAGATAATTTATTGAATATTAAGCCATTTACAGAACTGTTGAGAAGGCTGGAGAAACAGATTTAAGTCTAAACTTCCAGGACACACAAAGGACCAACACCGTGTCAGAAAACTGGTAAGAAACTGTTGCCAATGCCACTTCTTCCTCCAGTCACCAGGAAGTTGGTTTACAGCCCTAATTTTAGCTTCCTGTGCTCATGCCGCTTCTGCCTTAGGAAACTGAACCTTAGACCAGTACCAGGCAGCCGCAAAACAGAAGCGCCATGTAGTGTGTGTTTTCTGCAAGTCAAAGACTCACGTACGGGCATCTGATTTGCCCAATCATATGCCTGTGCTCCAGCCACGAGAAAGCCTGAGAATCAGAGTTCTGATTTTCACCTCAGAGGACAGGACACATAACATTGGAATTTCTCCCAAATATACAAAAGGAAGGCAATCGCACATAGAACAAAAACCACAAGTTATTTTTGGCGACACGGTCCTCTATTTCTTCCAAATTTTCATGCTTATTTCAAATTATTAAAGTGATAGCTAGGTCAAGAGCCCTATGGGATATAATACTGAAAAACACGTTCAAATGTTGCAATTTCATCTGAGTCAAAAGAAAAAGAGCATGGACTCTGGAGTCAAACTGCCTGGGCTCTGATTCCAGCTTTGCCTCTAAGTAAGTGTGTGACTTGGGCACGTTAATTGCCTCAGTGACCTCATGTATAAAACAGAGATAGTTAAATACCTACTTTACAGGATTGTCTCGGGCATCAAGTGACTTAATGGATGTAAAATGCTTAAAACAGTGCCAGACATAAAATAAACACAAAGCGCTTTGGTGATTTTTCTTTGGTCTTCTTCCCCAAGGTATTCTTTGTCCTGCTAGAAATTTTTCCATTTACTTGTACCCTTAACTTCTGCCCTTAGCCACTTTTCAGTCTAAGCTGTCAGCTTCTGTTCTATTTCACAACTCTGCACCTTAGACATGTGTTTCTGATGCGGAACCCTGTTAAATGCTATCTGAAATGACTTGGAAACTGTGCCTTGCTTGTCCAGTGTGGCGGGACACATCAACAGTGCATACAGAGACATTATCTCTGAGGATTACACAGAGATATTGATTCTAAGCCTCTTTCCAAAATGCATAAGAAGCTGCATGCAAGTAACTGTACAAACCGAACAATTCATAGTTGTCCAGCTTCCTGCTGGGCTTCAAGTACATTGATCTATGATACTTCAAGTACATAGTATCATACAAGTTTTGCAATAAAATTTTGAGGTTATTGTTTTGGAGGCAAGCATTATAACCCTCTTTTCAGAGTTATGGAAGATAAAGCTCAGAGAATTTTACTTCAATGGTATGGGTATCCTTATTGCTTCTGTAACAAATTACCACTGACTGAGTGACTTCAAAGTAACCCAAATTTATTAACCTCTAGTGCTGGGGGTCATAAGTCAGAAATGGGTCACAACAAGCTAAAGTTGGCAAGACTACATTCCTTCTAGAGGCTCTTAGGAAGAATCTGCTCCTTGTCCTTTCCGGCTTCTAGAAGCTACCCACATGAATTGGCTTGCAACTCCCTGTCTCCATCTTCAAAGCCAACAGTAGCAGATCAAGTCTTTCACAGGCCGCCATTCCTTGGGCTATCTCACTCTGTTTTCTTCTTCCACTTACAAGGACCCTTCTGATACATTGAGCCCACTCAGATAATCCAATATAATCTTCTCGTCTCAAGATCATCTGATTAGCAACTTTATCCGCAACTTTAATTTGCCTTTGGCACATAAGGCAACATATTCACAGATTCCAGAAATTAGGATTTGAACATCTTTTTCTTTTTAAGATTTTTTTTAAGTAATCTCTACACCCAACGTGGTGGCTGGAACTCACAACCCCGAGATTAAGAGTAGCATGCTCCTGGGGTGCCTGGGTGGTGCAGTCGGTTAAGCGTCCGACTTCAGCCAGGTCATGATCTCGTGGTCCGTGGGTTCGAGCCCCGCGTCAGGCTCTGGGCTGATGGCTCAGAGCCTGGAGCCTGTTTCCGATTCTGTGTCTCCCTCTCTCTCTGCCCCTCCCCCGTTCATGCTCTGTCTCTCTCTGTCCCAAAAATAAATAAATGTTGAAAAAAAAATTTTTTTTTAAAAAAGAGTAGCATGCTCTTTCGACTGAGCCAGACCCTGAACCCCTTTGAGGAGCCACTATTCTGCCTACAATCATTTATTAACATTTGTGATGCCCTGGCTTTAACAATCTGGCTAGATTTCTATTTCTCTCTCCTTACAATTGTCTAGCCATAGTACTTTGCAGCACTTACACTGATCTTCACATAAGGGACGACTTCAAACTCTACCTAAATCTGGTTCTAGCTGCATACCATGTAGAAAATCCTCAGTAATTCTCTAGATTAGGATGGAATTAACACTGTTGTTGGCCCTTCTCTCATTCTGATAACACAGTGTCCCAGGAGACTTATACCATCCTCCAGCCCCATCTCCTTCCTAATATCTGAACAGTTGCCCAATGCCCCTAAAAGCTAGTCTCCCCACTTTGGGTCTTCTGTAACTCAACTAATTTTACCACTCTCCCTGACCTAAAGATAATTATTCTCAGAATAATTACGCTGTAGAAAATATCACATCATTTTTGCAAATACCAAGTCTTATTTAACTGTATCCTCCTTTAACAGCTAGTATAAAGAGTTGCATAGATTAAGTACTCAAAAAAACTTTATTAAATGAATGAAGAAGTATTCCCCTAAGATGAATCAAATTATATTTAATATTTCCTTACCTCCCTTGTTTAGGGTGCCTAGGTGGGGCGCCTCGGTGGCTCAGTCGGTTAAGCATCTGACTTCGGCTCAGGTCATGATTTCACAGTGCACGAGTTTGAGCCTTGCTTGGGGCTCTATGCTGACAGCTCAGAGCCTGGAGCCTGCTTCGGATTCTCTCTCTTCCTCTCTCTCTGCCCCTCCCCCACTTGTGCTGTCTGTCTCTCTCTCTCTAAAATAAATGAAATGAACATGAAAAAGAAAAAGAAAAGCTTTAAGTCTTTAAAATTTATTTTGTATGCCCAAATATTGACATAAACTTCATGGTATGTATAATGTATAAAATATAAAGGAATTAGTAGCAAATTTATTTAAATGTTTTAAAAATGAGATGTATCTTACAAGACTCTGAATGTAGAAAGAAATAAAATTTCACAAAATGTTGGCTGTGAGCTTCCTGGTTTTTAACTCCAATTCCAATCTAATCCAGTCCAAAAAAGGAATATTTTTTTTAAGTTTATTTATTTAAGAGAGAGACAGAGTATGAGCAGGAGTTGGGGGCAGAGAGAGAGGGAGAGAGAGAATCCCACATAGCCTCCGAACAGTGCAGAGACTGACACAGGGCTCAATATCACAAACTGTGAGATCATAATCTGAGCAGAAATCGAGAGTCTGATGCTTATCCAGCTGAGCCACCCAAGCGCCCCCCCAAAGAAGGAATCTTCAACAAAATCTACTAATAATAGATACAAAATTTTAAATGCAAACCTATTTGAATTGTTAATTATATGATGTCTCAAAATTAGATTTTGAGTCTTTGCATTACAATCGCACTTTGAGGAATAAAGTGGTGGTACTTGGGTTTATAAACAAAGTTTAACTCAAAGATATTTTCTTGCTTCATCTGATCATGAACCTAAGTTCTAAGATCCATACAATCCTGAAGGCATAATTCTACTGATTAGAATATAGAGTAAGTTCTGTACTCCTCCCCATTGTGATTTCTTTGGACTTATGAGAATAAACCTCAATATACTCTGCTGTCTAGGACTCCTGGGTGGCTCAATCGGTTAAGCATCCGACTTCAGCTCAGGTCATGGTCTCACGGTCTGTGAGTTCGAGCCCCGCATTGGGCTCTGTACTGACAGCTCAGAGCCTGGAGCCTGCTTCGGATTCTGTGTCTCCCTCTCTCTCTGCTCCTCCCCCACTTGCGCTCTGTCTCTCTCTCTTTCAAAAATAAATAAACATTAAAAAAAAATTTTAATGTGTTCTGCTATCTGTGGATTTTCTCAGAACATGCCCAAATCTTAAAACCATGGTTATTGATAATCTAGCTTATAGAAGAAAAACTAGGTCTTACATAAAAATAAATACAGTAAGTGTTTACTGCAGTGGAATGGTTTCACTATCTTACAACTGTAACTAATATAATCTGAACAAGGACTGTCTAAAGGTAGAGCTAGTATTTGACCATTTGTTTTCTCCTTTAAGAATGCTCTCCCCATCGTGGTTCAATGCCTCTTGATCCCAAACAGTGAGCCCTTTGTGTTTTTCAAAGTTCCCTTAAGTTATCTTCTGCTCTGTACCTGTTCCTATTCCTTTCCTCCATTTAAAACTCACTGGTTTCTGCATATGTCTGTTAGCTGGATGCCAACTGATCTAACTAATGCCAGCGTGATGTTTTTCCATGACTCTAATAGTCTTACATCAGACAATAATTCCATGCCAAAGAAAAGCTAGGGCATGGAAATTGTTTACTGTCATTACATTTTTTGCCTACATCTCTAACATGCACGGATTAAAAAGAGTCATTCCAGAAATTAAGACATCTAGTCTCATCACTTCATCATTAGAGAATGTCAGTATAAAGTAGACTGAAAAAAAAAAAAAAAAAAAAAGAGGACTTCTTTTTTCACCCAGTTCACTTGTGTCAAAATTAAACATAGCTTGGGGTAATGCATGGCCTAGCAAGAAACAATTTTACCTGTTTCTCACAGCCTTAGTCTCAGGGCAGCAAAATGTTGATCAACAACAAAAAAAGAGAAAATTAACACGTAGCTGAGACATCAAGAATGGTGTGATGCTGTAGTAAGGTAGAAACATCACTGGACCGAATGTTCAACAACCGGCCCTATATCCCTTCTGCTTCTAAGTACAAGATCTTACAAAGTCACTCAACTTCTCCAAACCCGCTTAATTTTCTAGCTCATCTTGGGTTCAGATTCTCTTGGTTCCAAAGTCTTAGTGCTAAAATTATGCAACTCAAATCCCCACCATTCTCATTCAATAATCTGGATGTTTCTGTAGAGCCCCTCCACACTCCAATAACTTTTTTGCTCTAGACCACAGTCTTAGCCTAACGAATGTCCCAATAAAACCAAGCTTTTAAAAGATTTTTGACAGGAGTGCCTGGGTGGCTCAGTCGGTTAAGCGTCCGACTTCAGCTCAGGTCATGATCTCGCGGTCCGCGAGTTCAAGCCCTGTGTCAGGCTCTGGGCTGATGGCTGGGAGCCTGCTTCTGATTCTGTTTCCCTCTCTCTCTGCCCCTCCCCCGTTCATCCTGTGTCTCTCTCTGTCTCAAAAATAAATAAACGTTAAAAAAAATTTTTTTAAAGACTTTTGACAAAGTCTAATACTATATTCCTATAAAAAAAATGTAGACATGAAACCAGAAAATGATACACTTAGTCAGATTTATATCTCTTCTAACAAATATGCCAACAGAATGAAGATTGATTCATTAATTACTTCATCAGCTACATAATAATTAAGACTCCAGTCACCCTAAATAGCAGTCTGTAGCAGTATTTTGCAGCATCTCTGATCTTCTGTCTGTCCTACCCAACATTTTATTGTTAAATTTCATAGGGATAAGAGGGCATGTTCAACAAATATGAAAATTTGCTGGAACTAGAGGGCCCAATCAAGATACTTTACAAAATAAAATTAAAACACCTATTAACAGACCAGGGGTACCTGGGTGGCTCAGTCAATTAAGCATCCAACTTCGCTTGGGTTGTGATCTCAAGGTTTGTGAGTTTGAGCCCCACATCAGGCTCTCTACTGTCAGCACAGAGCCCTCTTCTGATCCTCTGTCCATCCAAAGATACTCAGAGAAGAAAGCAGGAGTGGGGAAGAATCTAAAAAACCACTAATTATGGGAAATAGCTCCAAGAACTGAAGTTGTTAACCGCGTGAAAAATATATATATTTCACTATTTTCAATATGACTGGACACAAAGAGGAAGAGAGGCATAAAATTTCATAAACACGCCGACTCTTTGGTCATTTATTCAGCAAATATTTATTGAGGACCTACTATATGCCACACCTTACACGAACTGCTAAAGCTTCAGAAAATATTTACAATCTTATAGAAGAAACACAAATGAAGAAGTGATTGCAGTAAGACTGACCAGTGCTATGAGTGCGCATAGATGTGCATAGTCTAGCACTGGATGGGCCTGAGATTTCCCAGCTGAGATGACTGAGCCTGGCACTGAGCCACGTATGCTGTCTCATTTATTCGTTTCACTTCACGAGGCTATAATGAATCGAATGCAAATGTTTGGTTAGGAGTTATATGAAGATATTTGGGGCTAAATGTAAAAGAAAAATTATTTTAGGGGTGCCTGGGTGGCTCTGTCGGCTAAGCTGACTCTTGGTTTCGGCTCAGGTCAAGATCTCATGGTTTCGTGGGTTTGAGCCTGACATCGGGCTCTGCACTGACAGTACAGAGCCTGCTTGGGATTCTCTCTCTTGCCCTCTCTCTCTGCACCTCCCCTGCTCTCTCTCTTTCTCAAAATAAATAAATGAACACTTTTTGAAAAAACTAGAGGATTGACAATCATATATTAGGCTGCATTATATACTATTTCTCCTGGTTCTAACATCCTACTTACTTCTACTTCACACTTTACTACAATTTGTCTTTTTCACTGGATTCCAAATTCTTTCCATACCTAAAAATCACTGGACATGTAAATTGGCAGATGAATAAACTCTGGCTTGTTAATCTCCATATCACCATATTTGCTGAATTATTTGATACAGTACATAAGGGGAATTAATGCTTTAAGTGGACAATTGGGCTTCGTGGATCCAAAATACTTGTGATTCGCATCAGAATCACATGGGGAGGTCTTTAAAAAAATCTATCAGGTACACCACCAAAAATATGATTTGATATACCTGACATGAAATCAGGAAATCTTCATTTTTAAACAGCTCCCCAAAGTTGTTCATGGCCAGGTTTGAAAATCACTGGAATCAGTGACTTCTGAGATCTTCTAAAATTCCAAGATTCTATAACCTCCTCAATTCCCATTGCCATCAAAACATATTTGAAGCAATCTATTTCCTTAGGAAATTGAATGTACTCATCCTGGTATCTAAGCAATGTGATCACCAGTAATGAGTATTTCCCAATTGCATTTTTAAGGAGATCCTTCTCGTACTTAGACACTGCACTATGGGTATTACCAGTAACTATTTCTTTGGACTACAGGTAAAACACCAAGTACAAAACGAAACACGGACTCAGATTGCTTTGGAACTCCTGAAAACTCAAGCAAGTTTGTCAATTAAAACCAGATTGTGATCTTAGGTGTATGCTACTTCTTATTTTTATGTTCTTTTTGTTTGCTTTTTTATAGAAATGTATCAGCAGGGGAACTATGACCTCATCTATACACGTACATATAAAGAGGCAAACGTTTTCACTGCACAGTTTGGGCCACTGTGAGGTTGTAAAGTATATGGTTGAATGCAACTCTGGTCTGACAAAAAGCATTAATGGCTGTATTATTTCCTATTCCACTGGAACAAATTAGCACAAACTTTACGACTTAATATGACACAAATTTATTACCTTACAGTTGTGTAATTAGAAGTCCAACACACGTCCCACTGGACTAAAGCCACTGTGTCAACAGGGCAGCGTTCCTTTCTAGGTGCTCTTGGGCAGATCCATTCCCTTGCCTTTTCCAGTCTCTAGAAGGCACGCAAGTTCCTTGGTTCTTGGCGCCCCCCAACCCTCCTCTATCTTCAAAGCCAGCAACATTGCATTTCTCTGACTATTCTTCTTTTGTCCCCTCTCCCTATGACCACAGTCAAGAAAGGTTCCACTTTTTAAAAAATCACATGATTAAGGTGGACTCACCCAGATAATCCAGAATAATCTCTCCATCTAAAGGTTCTGAACCATAATCATATCTGCAAAATTCCTTTGCCATGTGAAGTAACATATTTAGAGGTTTGGGGGACCAAGACATGGACATCTTTAGGGAGCCATTTTTCTTCTCACCTTAATGTCCAAACAGAAGGCATTTCCCTATACATTTCTCTAAATCCAAACTGTAACAGTCATACCATATATGCTTGGATAAAATATTTTAGATAGGAGCAAACTATATATAAGCTCATTGCATGAATATTCCATTGTCTGGTTTAACTAATCAAAATATTTTTTTCTTTTCAATCATTTTTATATTCTGGTCCGTATTACTAAATGGACGGTCAACACAATTGTGAGTCTATGAGAAACTGTCCTACTTTCAAGCATCTTAACAAAGATGGATACTTAGAATTTTGTAGACATTTTAGAGAGCAAATCACACAACTACTATTCCAAGTAGATATATACAATTGTTTAAAGGCTCACACTCATTCTACGCTGAGTTCTCCAAATAATTGGAATCATTAATTAAAATAACATATACTCCATGAATATAGCATTCATCTACTGAGATTTTTGTTTTCCACGTTTACGGAAAGGCCACGAAAGGACTTTCACATCACTAGCTTTCACCCAGTATTGTAGCAAGTTAGAAAACATAAAACATCAAACCATTATGGATTTAAGTGAAATACAAATCCAGATTATCTTCTGAAATAGAAAATAATTATCCTATTATGTTTTAGTTACTGCCTAGCATAAAATAAAATACACACATTCTGCACATTTGTTAAGATTCTTTCTGCCTCTGGTCACTCACAACAAAGAGCTGGTTTAAGGAAACCAGGAATTAATTGGCTCACAGAACTGAAAATTCCATTGGAGAAGTCCAGGTGCAAGAGAATCCAAGGGCTCAGATGATAACATTAGGATGAATCCAAGCTCTTTTCCTGTTGTTGTGGGGGTTTTTTTTTTTGGTGTTGTTTTAATGCTTAAGTAGGTTTTCCATTTCAGGTGACAACATGGCTCCTGGCAGCTTCAAGCTCATGTGCTATATTCCCAGCAATACCAGAGGCTAGAATGTTATTCTTTCCCAGTCATCCAGCAAAAATCCCTAGGTTAATCCTGATGGGACAATCTGGGCCATGTGTCTTTCTCTGAACCAATCATGAAGCTGGGATTATAAATTATACTGATTGCTCTTGTCTAAGTCAGGTGTCATTCTAGAGTAGGAGACAGATCACCAGAAACACAAGAGTAGAGAATGGATAAGGGAGATACTGTCTCCAGGGTAAGCAGTAAAGGATTTGAGATGTACCAAAATAATATTTTTATCTCACTGAAGAAATGAGTCAACTCTGTTAATTCTGATACCTCTGATATGTTCACTCATTTATTCAACACATATTACCGTCAAGTGCTGTGCTGTATAACTGAACTCTGTACAACTTCTTGTTTCTCTAACTTCCCATCAAAGCCGTAGCTAAGTATTCTTTGCAATGGCAACAGGTGAAAATGATATGAAGAATCTCTGAGTTCTGGTATTCATCACTAATTTTTATTTACCTTCTTGGTTTCTGATTTCCTCTATCTATGTATGCTTATATCAATATGAACTAATTCTGGACCTCTAAGAGGGACCTCTCAGAGGGACTTAGACTATGTAAGTCCCTCTTACATAGACTTACATAGACTATGTAAGTCCCTCTTCACTTTCTTGCCATACCTGAGTTCCTACATATGGGCTGTGGAGCTATATGATACTGAATTTCTAATTCACATATTATGGATTAGAATATTTTCTTAACTGAAAAAAAATCTGCAGCATAATGTCAGTATAACTCTTCCCCCCGCTTCTTTTGCCACTCGGAAGAGACCATTTTCAATCAAAATATCTTGTAATGAAAACTGCATCTGGTCTAAAAAACAACTGCCAATTTCTAACCTGTTGTGCATTGTAAGAACTAAATTTGAAAACCTCTTAAAATCAAGGAATAGCGTGGAAAGGTTGCCAGACATTTCTCTGAGTAATCTCTCTGGCCCTTTTCTCAAGCTCACCAGTAACCATGACCTACTCTCCCCTGATCTGTCCATTTTATTTAAACCTACCCCTGCACATGTCTGACGTGTCACACTAACACAGTATCCTGGCATTATCAAAAGTCAGCCAGCTTCCTCAAACAGAGAGTTAGGGAAAATAGCTACTGTTAATATTATCTCATGAACTCAAACAACCACCAAAGAAGGTATCCGTCTACTCAGCCTATGTTTAGTGATGGCACCAATTCTAAATCAGCCTTCATTGAAGAGAGCTCTATTTTACACAATAAGTGCTCACTGAATTTATTCAGAATCCCCTCACTGAACCTGAGCATTTCTGTCTTTATCTTCCTCCTTGCCTTTCTCTGCCATCTCGCCTTTTCATCCAGATTCCTCTCTTCCTCCTCTTTTTCTGCTGTACTGTTCATCACCCACTCTGCTTTCTTTCCTCTTTCCGTTGCACCCCTTCCTACTGGTTGCTCATGGGCCTATTCAGTGATGGATAAGACAGGAGCAAAAGAGCGTTGGTTCAGAATTTGTTATTTGCCATAGAATAAAATAAGATCTAAATGCAAGTCTGTTTGAGTCTTTATCTGGTGAGATGAGCAGAATTTGAACCCAGATCTGATTCCAACGTCCATCATCTTCTATCACCTCACTCTGTCTTTAACCTAGAAATTCTTCATTCACTCAGTCCACAATTTTACAAACTTTATCGGGTCTCCCAAGTCACTATCATACACTCTGTTTTACTTATTTCAGAGGATGTGTCACTATAGGAAGTTATCTTTTTCATCTACTGGTTTACTTATTTATTGACCATATCCCTTCACTTGATTTAGCATTCACTTCCTTAGAATTAGGGACTCTTCCTCATTCACCACTGTATTGCCAGTACTCAGATTACGTATCTGGTAGTGTTTCATCAATAACTATTTCCTCAATAGCTTAATGAATGTATGAATACTTTCTATGTTTCAGCTACATGGGTAAACACGACAGCATTTGAGAGCTCTATGGATGCAAAGAAAAGAACTATAGCCAAAATTTTAATATAGGTCTTTTCGAGAATATACTAAAGTAAAAAGAATAGCATGATGAAACCCAGATGGATTCCAAACCGTTAACATTCTGCTTTATTTGCTCTCTCTCCTCCTCCCCTTTTCTCTCTCTGGTGCCCACTTTATTTCATAAGATAAACATATCAAAACTTGACTATCAACTAATATATAAGATATAAGTAACTCTTGCATCAATGAGTAAAAGAAACCCAAGAGTACTCAGTAGAAAAACAATTTTATGAAGAGATGGCATCCATTATACCAGTCATTAAGGTCATAATTGGAAATAACGCCACACGTCGGTGAGAATGTGGAGAAATCGGAATCTTGTGAATCAACGGCAGGCACAAAAAGTTGACTGACGGTGCTCAGTGTACTGCAGGATGGGTAAACCCCATGGCCCAGCAATCCATCTCCTGAGTACCTGACCCAGCGAATCAGAAGGGGGACACAGAAGGAGTGATGTATGACCGGACTCATTGCAGCACCGTGTGTGGTAAAAGGAAGTGGGAAAGCAACTTAAGTGTACTCTACTAGGGGAAATAAATGAACTATGGTAGATGTAAACTGTGGAATATTATTCTCAGAGCAAAGCAACACAAAGAATGATATGGATAAGCCTTAAGAACATGATGGGAGATCAGAAAGAAAAATAATGAGATTACAATACACTGTCACATATAAATTTATAACATACAAATACACAATAACATTCTATGTTTTCCAGATACGTGTATCTTCAAATGCAATAGAGCAGATTTCTGCTTGGGAGGGAGGGGAAGATTGAAAGCAAAAGGAAGAAAGAAAATGAGGGGCATACCATGACAAAAGGTACCATAAACAGAGGAATGTGATTGGCCCAACTGTCTGTATATAACATTTTTTTAAATCCCTTCAATGAAGTAAAGTAAGAATGATATAAAAATCTTCATTCATTTGTAAATGTTCCACTCTTAGTAACATTATGCCCATAAACACCGCTCAAGCTTCATAGTGGTTAATCATCTCTTCATATAGTTGTTTTTCCATTGGGTACGCATGAGTTTCTCATTATAAAATTTCATTGTTTATAGGCACTCTTGATACAGACATGGTCCCATTTTCTACTCACCGAACTGAATGAAGAAAAATGAAAAGAACATTACAAATAATAGGCTAAACTGACACCATGTATACACCTTGACATGTGAACCATGTGTGAGAAAGGCACACCACTGTCTCTCCATATTCTTGCCCAAAATGATGACCTTGTATTTAATAATGAAGAGACAATCAGATGGATCTGATTTTGACATTCAACATGACAACAGGCCTGGCCTGGACTTTTCAAAAATGCCAATGCCATTAAAGAGAAGAAAGGTGAGAGGATTGTTCTCTATCAGGGATTGGCAAGCTACGGGCCATGTGACAAATCCAGTCTGCTGCTTGTTTTTATAGCCCACCGGCAAACCTGGTTATATGCTTAAATTTGAGGCGGGGGGGGATCATAAGAAGAATATTTCATGAACCCTGAAATGTATATTAAATTCAAATTTCGTCGTCCATAAATAAAGTTGTATCGGCACACAGCCACACTCATAATTTACATATTGTCTATGGCTCTTTTGACACTGTAACACCAGAGCCGAATAGTTACAACAGAGACCACACGCGACCCACAAATCCTACCTAAAATATTTACTGTCTGAGTTTTTGCAAAGAAAGAAAGAAAGAAAGAAAGAAAGAAAGAAAGAAAGAAAAAACTGCTAACCCCTTCTCCAAATTGAAGGGAACCAAAGAAACACCATTTCAGGCAATGGATAATCCTCGACTGACTCAAGGATAAGTGAAAAAAGGAACGTTGTTTGGACAACTGAGAAGATTTCATTATGGCCTGCACATTAATTTTTTTTAATGTTTAGTTTTGAAAGACAGAGAGAGACAGAGTGTGAGTAAGAGAGGGACAGAGCAAGGGAGACACAGAATCCGAAGCAGGCTCCAGGCTCTGAGCTGTCAGCACAGAGCCCGATGCGGGGCTCGAACCCATGGACCATGAGATCATGACCTGAACCGAAGTCGGACAATTAAAGTCGGACCGAGCCACCCAGGACCCCCAAGGCCTGCCTATTAGATTAATAACATTGTACTGGGGTGCCTGGGTGGCTCAGTCGGTTAACCATCCGACTTCAGCTCAGGTCACCATCTCACAGCTCAGGAGTTTGAGCCCCCCATCAAGCTCTGTGCTGACAGCTCAGAGCCTGGAGCCTGCTTCAGATTCTGTGTCTCATTCTCTCTCTGCCCCTCTTCCACTTGCCTTCAGTCTCTCTCTGTCTCTCAAAAATAAATAAA
The DNA here is from genome assembly GCF_014898765.1 of Herpailurus yagouaroundi. Classification (NCBI taxonomy): domain Eukaryota; kingdom Metazoa; phylum Chordata; class Mammalia; order Carnivora; family Felidae; genus Herpailurus; species Herpailurus yagouaroundi. The sequence goes on from NW_024412395.1 coordinate 38,441,376, forward strand.
TGTAAAAAAAAAAAGGTTAATAGCATTGTATCAATGTTAAATTCCTCTGGTCTTATGCTTATTTAAGAGAATTTTCTTGTTTTCAGTAAATATGTGCTGAATATTAGAAGTACAGTCACATGATATCTGCAACATACTTCCAAATGCTTCTGAAGGACGCTTGTGTGTCGTAGTGTGTGAATGGAGAGAGAAAAAAAACAAATGTTCCAAAATGTTAACAATTAGTGGATGGATATAGACAATGGGTATCTAGTTGCCCATTGTACTATTTTTTTCACCTTTTTGTTTAACACTTTCCACAATAAAAAAAAAAAAAAATTTTAATGTACACCAGTCTTTGAAATGACCATTTTCTTTTGAGTTTTCAGGGAGTCATAATAAATAGTTTCCAAAATGCTTCAGCTCACTCCCTTCCCTGAGGAAACACGTACAGTAACATGGATTTCTCCAGCTTGGTCGAGGAACCTTCATTTCTCTTTCACTTACCCCACATTGAATCCATATTCAGCACTCTACCTTAATAATATACCCAGAAACTGAGTTCCACTCTATGCCATCGTGCTAGTTCAATCTACCATCACCTCTCACATGTTGCTGCAAGAGCCTTACCTAGCTGGTCTCTTCACCAAGTAGCCTTTTAATCAGTGAGCTTTAATCCTCTAACATTACATGACCTTCCCATTCCAAACTATCTTGTGTCTTTTCATTACGTGTAACATACAACCCAAGGGCACCTGGGTAACTAAGTCGGTTTAGCATCTGACTCTTGGTTTCAACTCAGGTCATGATCTCATGGTTCGTGAAATGGAGCCCCATCTAGGGCTCTGCACTGACAGTGCAGTCTGCTTGGGATTCTCCCTCTCTCTCCCTCTCTCTCTCTCTCTCTTTCTCTCTCTCTCTCTCTATCTCTGCCCCTACCCCACTCATGCTTTCACTCTCTTTCTCTCTCTCAAAATAAATATTTTTAACAATAAAAAATAAAATAAAACCAAAAATTCTTAGCATAACCTAAAAGACCCATACAATATAGCTGTTGCTTATCTCCCCGGCATTATCCCCAACATTCTCTCAAATTCACAAAAACCATGCTCCTACCTCAGAACCTTCACACGTTCTGTCACTCCTGCCTATACCCAAATCTTTTCATACCCAAAATCTCCACATCACTCAGTGTCATGCCCAGATCTGCCTTCCCAAAGACAGCTGTCCTAATCACCTTATCTAAAATAGCCAAACACCCCATACCAGTCACTTTCTATTTTCTTACCTTGATTTATTTTTCTCATAGTATAATGGCAGTCTGAAATCATATTTCTTTCCATTCTTATTGTCGGGAATTTTTTGTTCGTTTGTTTTGCCTTTTCCAATATTCCCATATACATTAGAAAACAAACTCCATGGAAGAAAGAATTTTGTAATCATTAGTTGTTATATTACTATACAACCATATACTTTGCTGAAGAATGGTCAGAGACTTTATTCATTCTATTCATATTTATTGAATACCTACTAGAAGAGGTACTGTTCTGGTTACTTGGTCCACACGAGTGAATAAAGCAAAAAACTGTGCCCTTATGGAGTTGATACTCTATCAGAGAATAACATCCTCAAGTGTTTGCTGACTTGTAATATTCGACACGTGTCAAAGCGACTCTTCAGACCTGTTAGTAGGCAAAATGGCCCATTACGACTCCATTAATGTCTAATATCAACATTAAAGGCACGGGGGTGATTTAAAATGGAATGGGGGTTGCAGGTGGAAGAGAGGTTAGTAGGGAAAGAGGAAAGCAGTGTCAGGAGGCCCAGAGCAAACAGTATGGGCATTGGGAGACGCAAGAGGCTACATTTTGTGCATTGTCAAGAATAACAGGAATATAATGGGATTGGCTGCTCTCAGATTCCACCTGAGCCATTGATGTGAGATTGTTTCCATTCTAATACAGCTGTGGTATGGGAAGCTAGATTTCATAAACAATTTGCAGTGTGATCTGAATGGCCTTTGCACAAGGGTCCAGGACAAGGGTTTTAAGGAAGTGTTGTCTTGTGTCTCATCAAAATCAGACTGGTTGAAAATATCATTATATGTAAATTGTACCTCAATAAACCTGATTTTTTTTTTTTAATTAGCCCAAAGTGGAGAGATAAATCACAGTTGAGACAAAGTTTCAGATGACTTTTGGCTTTCTCATCCCTCTACTATGTAGTAAAATAGAAGCAAATTGGTTATTTCAGTTCATTTGCATTGTAAAGCCTTTATCTCTAAGATTTTGCTTCCAGAATAAAGAAGCTTAAGCCTCTATAAGCCAGAGTTTTCGAGATTTCTGCGTGCTGGAGTGGGAACTGCTTGGAGTAGGGGAGTGGTTCTGAATGAGAAAAGATACACTTTCTCTTTCCCTGGGGTCTGCTAACCTCCTCCTGGCCAGGGGGCTATGACTTCAGGCTGAAGCTGCTCAAAACCAACCGTTGCACACTGGTGGGTGTTCAAAAGTTCAGCTGTGATCACTGTCCTCCTCATTCGGTTACAAGTGGTGTATCTGGCTGGGCCTGAAGCAAAGGTACTGAACCACTCCTTCCGTTCAATAATGCCTCTTTGCTTATTTATATAAAGGCCCCAATATTCTCAGGTCTTACTCTACCTACCTCACTTCCTATCCTCTTGGCATGGATCTCTACCCCATTTCCCCGGCCTGCTCAGTAGCGACAACCCCATCAATTTGTATTCTACCGCAAATCCTCACCCAACCCCCATTCCATGAAAACAATAGTCTCATAGCCCAGAATTTCTCCTCGCCCCAAACCTGGATACCATGAGAGGCAAGAAATGTAGAGAAGCTGAACAAAGAGCTAAAGTACTTCTCCTGGTCAGTGCTTGGAATCTAAGAACAAGAATAATGACACCTTCTCCAATTTACTGGTTCTACAATGTTTCATATCATGTATTAGATGCTTCATCTAAGAATACCATATTTAATCTTCTCTTCTCAACAAACTTATGACTCAAGTAGTACTGTATCCGTACCTACTGAGAAAGTAACTAAAATCCAGAGAAGTTGCTTTCGGAAAGTCCACATCAAAAACCATGCTTGGGACACTGGACAATTTAGAAAAGAAAGAGGCCAAAAACTGGATTTTCTAGTTTAGAAGAAAATTTAATTTTTATTTGCTGACTATCTTACAATTTATGCCACATTCTGGCTACCTCTTTTATGTTTAGTCTTTGTAGTTGCTTGCTCAAAAGGTGGGATATTCCGCTCATGAAATTAACAACAAAACAAAGAAAACATTATTGGAGCTTTTAAATGCTGAATATTTAATTCTGAAATTTGAAGACCAGCAAAATCATGAAATGCTTATAGAACTGGTAACTTGTTAGCACTTAGAAAATGGTGATCATCAAATGCCAACACAGATTCCCTAATAGTACATTGTCTTTCTTTAGAAATTCTAATTAAATGTATAGATGAATAATGAACAAATGAGCCAATTAGTCAAACTTTTGGATAAATAGAATGACAAAACCAGTGGTTATAGAGAATAGCAAAGCATCGAGTATCATGCTTCAGCAAGAGATTGGACGGACACTATTCTTTGGACCAGAAGGAAAAATGTAAACTGTATGATGACACAGTTTCATGAATATTTAGCTGACTGTCTAGATAGGTGTAAGGGATGTGAGTTTCTAGGAACAAAACTTTTAACCTCATCATGTCTTCATCTACCTGGGATGTACATAGAACTTCCAATGATCTTCTATTCGTACTTAATCTGCCACAAATATGAGGACATCTAATAATTGGCCTTTGAGAGAAATTAGTTAATATACTTTGAGGAAGAGCTATATTGTATATACAATTGAAAAGAATACAATGGACTTTATAATTCTTTTCAGTAGAGGCACAAACACTATACAGGACGGCCAAAACAAGCATCCATCAACTAACGGTGTTATGTTTAACCATAAACAAAAATGAAAACTTTTGGTAACAGTTACATTCATTTGAATAAGGCTAATTTATCAAATTAAAAATATGAACTGTTCAGGGGCGCTTGGGTGGCTCAGTCGGTTGAGCATCCATTTCTTGATTTTGGCTCAGGTCATGATCCCAGGGTCATGGGATCAAGCCCTCTGTCAGGCTCTATGCTGAGAATGAAGCCTGCTTGAGAGTCTCTCTCCCTTTACCCCACTCCCCGACTTGTGCTCCATCTCTCTATAAAAAGTGAAAAAAAGAACATATATAATATATATATATATGAGAGCCAGTTCAAAAAAAATTAAAATAAAATAAATATATGAATTTTTCATATTTAGCTCTTCCCTTGTAGTGGCTTTATTATATGTTTAGCATTCAGTATCATGAATACAAGTACCTCTGATAATATAAGCATTCACTTACCCAATTCTCATAATAATTTTTTAATAATATTTACTTTTATGAAAGATTTACTATATTTCTGGCATTGGGTTAAGTATTTTACAAATATTTCCTCACTTAATCCATACACAATCATGTAAGATAAGGATTTTTATACCCATTCTGTAGATAATGAAACTGCATCTGTGAAGTCAATTCTTGAGGTAGAACAAGAAGTTTTAAATGTTAGGCAATATTATAAGAGCTTATGAATTTTTTTTATTTCTTTTTACTTATCATTAAGGGCTCAGAGTTTTGATTTTATGTTAGGAAAATATTAATAGCATGCACACACACACCAAATACATATATTTCTGCATTTTATATTTGTGTGTGATTGTTTACGTGTGGTTCTTATACAAATCAAAAAATCTATGTGAACTAATTTTGTATTTCATATATGTGGTCACTGCTTCTCCCTGAATATGAGCACATAATTGTTTTGCAATTGTAATAAAAATTCCTCTTTTGTTTGCTTTTCTCTATTAAAAAGAGCAAAATATGCTTGAGAATATTTTCAAGCAGAAGAGGAAGGAATTTTTGTGAAATTCATTTAAGCAAACGTACATTCAACATTCTTCAACTCTATTTTATCAAGATGAACTTAGGTTTTTCTACATATAAACAATGAGCCTTTTCATAAATATTAAAATTTTCTGTAGTTTTTGACACAACTCTCAATTCTCATCTCTCATCTCAATGGATCTAATTTTGATTTGTCAAATATCTATATTCTTGACCTTTATGGTTTTATATTTGATAGTTGTTTTCCCTTTTTCTTTAGTCCTGTGATTCTGAATGTTTTTATAGATTTGATCCCTTGTCATTTTATTCCTAAAATTATGCCTAGCTTTTTATAATTTTAATAAGTTTATAGTACTTTAAGAGTTTGAGTAAACCTTTCATTAGCTAATGACGCTGTCTCACACCAAAGCTACAACTTACTGTTCTAATTATAATCAATCAGAAATATTTCTTAGGATCAACATGGCCATTAACTATTTTTTTCTATATTTTTAAATTCCCTTTAGTTGCTGATCGATGTTATTTTTATTTACTTATTTATTTATTTTTAATTTACATCCAAGTTAGTTAGCATATAGTGCAATAAAGATTTCAGGGTGTAGTCTAGTAATTCATCCTCTATGTATAACACCCAGGGTTCATCCCAACAAGTGCCTTTCTTAATGCCCCTTTATAATTGCCAATTTATCCCATCCCCCTACCCACAACCCCTCCAGCAACCTTCAGTTTGTTCTCTGCATTTAAGACTCCCTTACGGTTTGTCCCCCTCCTTTTTTTTTTTATATTATTTTTGCTTCCCTTCCCTTATGTTCATCTGTTTTGTACCTTAAATCCCACATAGGAGTGAAGTCATGTGATCTATGTTATTTAATTTGGGGGGAGTCCTAAGACACTGGATGCTTTACAAAGTGTAAGTCGACTAAACTTCACGGGTATAGTTTTTTTGCATTGAGGCTCCGTTGGTGTTATATTAAAGTCAATTGTATATACAATATATTTAATTATTTCTTCGCTAGTTACCTGTTCATTTTAAGCTTTTCTAATTTGCCTAATTCTTTAATTTTCCACATTCTCTCTTCTTTATGATTCTGGGACAGGTTTAATATATGTTTAGATTATTATATCCAGTTAGATAAAAGAATAAATGCATTCATTGATTTTTTAATGATGCACAAACCTTGCTTTTCTCCTGGGCTAACTAGTGAACATTTCCTTCTAAGAATAGCCAGCGAAATAAGAACAGACATAAGAGCAGCCTACCTATGTGTAGACTAATAAGTATTTGAAAAATCAAAGGTCAAAAGTTAGCAAAAGAAAAAACACAAGGTGGAAACATGTTCTTGTCCGTAATGTACAGGTCAAAGAAAACGGACTGAAAGACAATTTCTATGAGAAACTGAGCTCTGATTTTGTTTTTTCTTGCAATGAAAGTCTTACCCTATTTCTAATTACCTTGTCAGTATCTCTCAATTTTCAGAAAGAGATTTTTGGGTTAATTGACTACAATGCACTTTCTTCAATATATTCATTCCTCTCCAAAGTTGGCTAGACCAAAGACCAGTCCTTTCAAGCTACTACCTTTCTTACACATTTCTCAGGTGATTTCAAATCTGACGGTGTGATGACAACACACAATATTCACCAGCTACCATGTTATTTATCATACTTGGTTCATCTCCGAGGACTAAAAGGCCTGAGTCATTAAAAATCATATGCCCCATTTAAGCAGGTTTTCTGCATACTCTACTCAGGGAAAAATGTTGAATGCATTTTCCCTCTTATAAAAGTATGTCTTCTGTATGATCCATCAACATTTATTTTTTTTTTAATTTTTTTTTCAACGTTTATTTATTTTGGGACAGAGAGAGACAGAGCATGAACGGGGGAGGGGCAGAGAGAGAGGGAGACACAGAATCGGAAACAGGCTCCAGGCTCTGAGCCATCAGCCCAGAGCCCGACGCGGGGCTCCAACTCACGGACCGCGAGATCGTGACCTGGCTGAAGTCGGACGCTTAACCGACTGTGCCACCCAGGCGCCCCATCAACATTTAAAAGTAGTATATAACCAGGTGCCTCTCACTCTCACACCCTAGTGGTGCCTAATTCCTGAGAACTGCAAACTTAAGTAATAAAAGCATCCTTGCACAATGTCCCCTTCCCATTTCCAGGTAATTATTCTTGGGGATAAAAATCCCAGAGTTATAAATTCTATTTACCAGCCTATGTACTTTAACCTCCTTTCCTTCAGTAAAGAAACTAGAACCCTGTCCTTTGGGTAAATTTAACCAACTGATTGTTTCAAAATAACAAATCATTTGTACTCTATCTTCCTACCTCTTTTTAAAATATACATTTTTAAGTTAAAATACATGGCTTCTCACATGGTTTAAGTGAATGTTTATTTTAAATTTTTTTTAATGTTTTTATTTATTTTTGAAGAAGAGAGAGAGAGAGACAGAGCATGAGCGGGGGAGGAGCAGAGAGAGAGGGAGACACAGAATCCGAAGCAGGTTCCAGGCTCTGAGCTGTCAGCACAGAGCCCAACGCGGGGTTTGAACTCGCAAACTGTGAGATCATGACCTGAGCCCAAGTCGGTCACTTAACCGACTGAGCCACCCAGGCGCCCCCAAGTGAATGTTTATTTTAAAATAAAAGTTTCCAGGGGCGCCTGGGTGGCTCAGTCGGTTAAGCGGCCGACTTCGGCTCAGGTCATGATCTTGTGGTCTGTGAGCCCGAGCCCCGCGTCGGGCTCTGTGCTGACAGCTCAGAGCCTGGAGCCTGTTTCACATTCTGTGTCTCCCTCTCTCTCTGACCCTCCCCCGTTCATGCTCTGTCTCTCTCTGTCTCAAAAATAAATAAATGTTAAAAAAAAATTTTTTTTTAATAAAATAGAAGTTTCTGGGAGTAAACTTATTTGAAAGAAGAAAATATGAATTATACTAAGGGTATCCCAGCAAACAAGATAATAGCTGTAAAAGATAATAAATACAACCTTTATGGTAACTATTTAATCCACAAAATGATCTTATGAGGTAAGTTACTATTATCATTATCCCCCCTTTACAGATGATGAAGCCAAGACATGGAAAGGCAGATCACTATATTGAAGATCCCACAGTGATGCTAGTTTTAGTACGTTGTGATTACAGTGCTCAAAGCCTCGGAGTTCAGGATTTCGCCACGATGCTATTCCCAATTCATTTGCTATCGCTCCATCTGGGAAATTCCCATATTTTTATTTCTTCATCACTATACGAACAATTTCAACAGTTTCAAAATAATTACTTTAAAAATTTGCTTACTTACCTTCTATGATTATATGACACACTTCTTGAGGGTAGGCATTTTTCTTTTACTAGAAGGAGCATTCTATGTTTCTTAATTCTTGACCTGGGGCATGTGCAATTTGAAAATGTGGATCTTGATACATTTCTGTAGTTAATAACTCCATCTCCCACACCCACATCCTTCACTCGGTTACTGCTCAGACAGTGGAGTATAATAATGAACTTTGGGAGCACATGATGCTGGCATATTTATTGCAACTAGAAACAATTTACAAGAAGTATTATTATATGTGTATTAAAGAAGGCTTTAAGTTAGATAGAGAAATTCGGGCAAAGGATGTTGCTTAGTAAAATTCTTTCATAGGGTGCCAGGATGGCTCATTTGATTAAGCAAAGGGCTCTTGATCTCAGCTCAGGTCACGATCTCATGGTAATGGGATCAAGACTCACACTGGGCTGTGCCCTGACAGTGCAGAGACTGCTTGGGATCTCTCTCTCCCTCTGTCTCCCTTCCCCTCCCTCTCTCTCTGCCCCTCCCTCTTTCTCTCTCTCACTCAAAATAAAAAAAAATAAATAAATTCCTCCTTATCTCACTCAAAGTACCAAATACTTCAACATTCAACACAATATTCTTTCAAAATGAAAGGAATAGAGGGGTGCTTGGGTGACTCAGTTTGTTAAGCATCTGACTGTTGATTTCGGCACAGGTTATGATTTCACAGTTCCTGAGTTCGAGTCTCATGTCCGGCTCTGTGCTGACAGTACAGAGCATGTTTGGGATTCTCAATCTCTCTTTCTCTCTCTCTCTCCCTCTCTTTCTGCCTCCCCCACCCCCGCTTGTTTTCTCTCTCCCAAAAAAAAAAAATAATAAACTTTTTTTTTTTAAGCTTAAAAAATGAAAGGAATAGAGATAACGCACAAAGTGTCATGTAGTACCTTATTCCACCACCAAGTACCACAGCACATCAAAGCCAAGTTTTCTCCCTCTGGGGATATGTAGCTACTGAACGATGTAACACTTTTGCTAGATTGACATCTATGAGCATCATCTCAACAAACAATACATATAGTCCTACTCCTCACAAGGGCTTCAGCCTCACATAATGCCACCCCCCCATGGAAACTCCCACTTATCCAAGCAAAGTAGGACCCAGTCTTCCCTCATATCTCTCCCAAGGCTGTAGCATCAGAAGCAAAGCCTGTGCTCTCAATTTGCTTGTTTCTCCTTAGGACCCACTCAGAAAAGCAGAAAAACTAATCATTGTTGGCCTGGCTGCTTTAGCCCATATAAGCATTTAGTAATACTTAGCAATTGAAACATTTTTATGGCCCAGTTTCACTGCCCAATACAATGTTATTTTCAGTTAATACACCCCAAACAATGTATTTTTTTTTTAATCCAGTAAAAGATTTACTTTTCTTCCTTCCCAAGGTGCAGAGAGGTTATCATGAAGAGTGTTGGGTAGGAAAGTCTACATTACAGAGTTTGACACCTGCTCATCTTTCTTCCTTCAATCTACAAGAAGTATGTATTTACAGAACTTCAACATATCTGTGAAATGGCATACGAGAGAAAACCCAAGTGAGGAGAGCGTATATGCAAGCATATTCAGAAAACATATACACATACACAATAAGCATACAAATTATCGACTGTTTCTAAGTTACCCCTTGATACGTACTTGCTGTTCTTCCATTTGTTTCGTTTTCTGCTACCACTGATAGACACCAGAAATGAGGAAAAAAGAGTTAACATTTACTGAGTTCCTCCAAGGGGCACACACTCAACTTTCTATACAGTGTTTCATTTCAACTTGAAAACAACCTGATATTGAAAACAACCTGATAGGATTCGTACCTATTGTTTATGCTTTTTCAGATCAGAGAGTTGACTACATTGTTCAGTTTAACAGTGTAACCCTTGATATAGCTCTCCTTACACCTCTCTTCCCCCCAGGGATGTGCCAGGCTCTGTTCTAAGTATTTTATGAATATTGGCTAGTTTAATCTTCCCAGAACTCATGAAGCAGATACTCGAAGAAAACAAGTGACTGAGACAGAAAGATGCCAATGGTCACAGGGCACCCAGGTGACTCAGTCATTTGAGCGTCTCGATTTTGGCTTCTTTTCATGATCTCACGGTTCGTGGTTTCCAGTCCCGTGTGGGGCTCTGCGCAGAGAGTGTGGAGCCTGCTCAGAATTCTCTTTCCCTTTCTCTCCGCCCCTCCCGGGCTTGCTCTCTCTCTCTCTCTCTCTCTCTCTCTCAAAATAAATAAATAAACTTTAAAAAATGGGGCACCTGAGTGACTCAGTCAGTTAAGCGGCCGACTTCGGCTCAGGTCATGATCTCATGGTTCATGAGTTTGACCCCCCGTGTCGATGTCAGCCCAGAGCTTGCTTGGATCCTCGGTCTTCCTCTCTTTGCCCCTCCTGCATTCTCTCTGTCTCTCAAAAACAAACAAACATTAGAAAAAAATGCCAAAGGTCATAAGCTAGTGAATACCAGAGCTAGACTTTGAACCCAGAGAATCTACAGTCCATGTCACTTTATCCGTTGCTTCTCAGGACAGATGGTGGAAACCAGAGGTCTGAAGAAATGTGTGCTGGGCTGGCCATGATGTGGTATATACCCAGACCTGGCTTTACCACTAATTACTAATGACTTCATCTCTGGGCCTCACTTATCTCTTCTGTAAAAGGAATGGGTTGCTCTTAAAGGTGACAGGAATGATCAAGGAAAAAGCTTTTAAAAGCCAAAAGGAAGTTTTTTGATAAATCCATGAGGAACACTGGTGTTTAAGGGGACTTCATAATTCAATATCTTAATTTACCTTTGCAAGAACAAAGATCGTGGTTCCTAAATTACTGTTTTGCCTCAAGAGTGTGCACTGGTGCCTCAATGCCTATTAAGTCAAGGCCAACCTTGATCTGGTATACAAATTCCTCTATAACATATATACATCCAACCTTATTTCATCTTACCCTCTAACTCAACTTTCTCACTCTAGTTAGTGTCTGTCTTTCATATGTGCCTACTTTTTTCTCACTTCCTTGATCTCTACATGGGAGTAACTTCCTCCTCTCTACTTATTCCAAATCTATGTTCTGTTTAGTATACCTTATTCAAACCCATTCTTCCCCCATGGAACTTTCCTTGATATCTGTTTCAATTTTACCCTCTTTTGATGTATCTCTCACATAATTAACCCTAGGCTATAAAGAATCTTCTACTGTGCCCCAACGCATTTATTTCTGTTTATTTTTCCCTCATCAACAAAATTGAGGACTAAGGCCATATGTTTTTCTCCATTTATACCTTCTTCACTCAGTAATCTGCCATGAACATAGATGAATCCTATAAATATATGTGGACTTACCCATTGACTTCTGATATGAACACCACACAAACACCCTGCCTGGTAAATTATCATTTCTAGACAAGTCAGAAGCAAATACCAAAAAGAGGTTAGGTATGCTTGAATTTTATCTGGTTTTTGGATTGTGTTCCTAACTATTGGGGACTTGAAATAAGAACAATGTGGAAAAGTTATACTTCTAAACGGTCATCTAGGTCATGAGTACATTAATCAATGGAGGCTAGGCAGCCAGAATCACAACCAAAATCACATCACCGATCCCATCTGCTGAAGACACCACTGTGGATGAAACTGGGCCTGAGACATCAGGTGCTATCACTTACACTGCTGGAGTTGCCACGTTACGCATAATAAATCCTCACCTTTCATTCCTTCTTTGCATCACCAGCTCCCAGTTCAAAGTCCCAGGTGGACGCAGCTGATTAGCTATGCTAGATCACCTAAACGCAGTAACTGCAAAGGACCTTGGGAAATACAGTACCCTGTCTTGTTGGTTTCTGTAGTAGAAGTTGGCTCAAGGAGCGCCTGGGTGGCTCAGTCGGTTGAGCGTCCAACTTCGGCTCAGGTCATGATCTCACAGTTTGTGAGTTCAAGCCCCACATCGGGCTCTGTGCTGACAGCTCAGAGCCTGGAGCCTGCTTCAGATTCTGGGTCTCCCTCTCTCTCTGCCCCTTCCCTGCTCATACTCTGTCTCTCTCTTTCTCTCAAAAATGAATAAACGTTAAAAAAGAAAGAAAGAAAGAAAGAAAGAAAGAAAGAAAGAAAGAAAGAAAGTTAGTTGGCTCGAACTCAGATGAAGGAGAGTGCCCAAAAATAGAAACGAAGACTGCAACTGTAACAGGGAAGTCTTTCAAGTTAATTATTGTTTAAAAAGCAAACATATCGGGGCGCCTGGGTGGCACAGTCGGTTAAGCGTCCGACTTCAGCCAGGTCACGATCTTGCGGTCCGTGAGTTCGAGCCCCGCGTCAGGCTCTGGGCTGATGGCTCGGAGCCTGGAGCCTGTTTCCGATTCTGTGTCTCCCTCTCTCTCTGCCCCTCCCCCGTTCATGCTCTGTCTCTCTCTGTCCCAAAAATAAATAAAAAACGTTGAAAAAAAAAAAACAAACAAACATATTGGGGTGCCTGGGTGGCTCGGTCGCTTCCGCGTCTGACTTCAGCTCAGGTCATGATCTTGCAGTTAGTGGGTCTAGCTCCACACCAGGCTCTGTGCTGACAGTTCAGAGCCTGGAGCCTGCTTCGGATTCTGTGTCTCCCTCTCTCTCTGCCCCTCCCCCACTCACTCTCTGTCTCTCTCTGCCTCTCAAACATAAATAACTTTATGTTAAAGTAAATAAATAAATAAAATAAAATAAAAAATGTGAAAAGCAAACATAGCAATATAACTTTGGAGAAAGTATATAATAAAATGGCAATAGCTCTCCCCAAAAGAATAAACATTTTAAAATAGTTAATATTTAATCTCACTACTAATCCATGTAAATTGAAATTGTAACATATGGCTAAAATAAATTTGGTAAACTGTTTTTTTTTTTCAATATACCCAAATTTGGAGAGAGTTTGAGGAAAGGAGTACTTTAATAAACCAAGATGTGAGTACACATTACTATTGCAATGTTTCAAGAGGGCGTTTGGTAACACCTATTAAAAGCTTCAACAACTCATGTGCTCTTTGACCAAGCAATTTCATATCTAGGAATTCAGCCTAATTAAATATTTTAAGAACTATGCGAAGACAGATACACGGATATTGGTTCAAAGAGCTGACGTGGGGAAACTATCAAGGTACATTTATAGGCAATTGATGACATACTATATATGATATCTTTCATAGTATATAATATGAATTGAATAAAACTGTGTTGTAAACAATTCAAATGATATGGAAAGATGTTCACTTCATTAAGTGAAATCGCATGCATCACTGATGAAGTATTTTCATTTACATGGAAAAATACTGAAACTACCCATGTAAAATTTCGAGTGGTATTACTAAATGCTGATATCATGAGTGATTTTGGGTTTTGTTCGTCTATTTTTTCTGAAAATTATTTAGCAAATGTGTCTTTATAATGAGAAAAAAATAACAAACTTCTGTTTTTTAAGTCAGACATTTCCTCAGGCTACAGACTCATAACTAGTTTCCCCTAACTGATCATTATGTATCTATCATCTCTGTATTTATCCAAGTTTATTTTGAAGCTAGCTCCACATTTTCCACCAAAATCACCTCTTTCAATACCAAATTCCATATGTTTACTACCTGCTACAAATTATATCTCTTTTCCTTTGTGTTACAATTTCCTCTTTTAAACTTCCAAATAAGCTTGCACAAGAAGGGAATTAACATTTATTGAACACCTACTATGTGCCAGGAACTATTTAAATCCCATTCACATATGTTAGTTCATTTGCATTTAAGTCTGGTTCCAATTATACATAACTTTCATAATTTGACAGGCGTCAATCATTTTTCATTTTAGCCTGCATATTGCCAGACAGATGAGAGCAAATATTTTTAGATTGTCCTCAGATGGCAGTACCCACAGTCCCTTGATTCAGTTCAGGTGCCCTTTCCTGGACCTTCTCTCGCCATTCCTCTGGTTGCGACATCCAAACTTCCACACATTGTTCCCCTGCTTTTAATACCCTTCATGATAATTCCCAGAAATAGCTGGCATTTTGAGATACATGTTACTCTCCTGTGGGAGAATCTACCCTTAGAAATCTCTCGAGTAACCTCCAGTTCATGGAAATGAAAAGATTAGTAATATATTTCATCAGCGCCTTTCAATATAAATTAAACCTACTTTTCACACATCTGAGGCCCTGGTAATGACGTAACAACAAATGCTTCCACAGAAACGTATCACTCAGCTTCTGTTTTTTATGAGGTTTCTGCCTTTTGGTAGAAACCTCAGTTTCTCAGTTTACCAAATACCTCTTTCTCTGTGCCCCATCTGGACAACAAAAAAGATATGGCTCCATCCCTATTGATCTGGAAGCCCCAAGCAATATAATTATCATTAAGCAATGCTTTTGCTTCTAGGGTCAGGAAGAATCCCAAGGATTGGAAAATGGAGACTAAATCTGTTCAATTAGTTTGGCAACATAGAAGATTATCATTAAGAGGTTCTGACTAAAAGTGACCAGAAATCCCCCCTCCTTCTCTCTCTCTCTCTCTCTCTCTCTCTCTCTCTCTGTCTCTCAATCTCTCTCTCTCTCCTTCCATCTCCAGCAAAACAATGTAAAGTTATCAGGGCAATTGACACAAAAGCTTCTTGAAAATATGATTGTGTAAAGGATGACAGTGAGTCACAGAGTGACCTTAGTTACCCCATGGAACAGGTCTTTCTTCAAGATCAACCTAAAAAACTCCAGCTTCTATTCTTTAGGAGCTAATGAGCTAAGGAAATTGGATAACTAACACATGACTTTATATCTCAGTTTTAAAGCTTTATAACTGCAATGAATATGGATACTGGTCCATAGAGCCAAACCCAAAAAGAGCTCCAAGTGGAGCTAATGAAAATTATGGGGCACACCAAGAGGAAATTAAGCAGAAGTCCTAAAATAAATCAAATACTCCATAAACCTGTACATGAATGCCAGTGTCTGTGAAAAGGATTGGCCTTATAGACCAACCATATTATGTGAAGTTTTTACTATAAAACTCATAGAATCTAATTGATTCTCAAGGCTTTAAAGAAATTAGAGTTCATCTAGCCAAACCTCCACTGTATTTATAAGATTCTTCTTCAACAAAACCGTCAAGAGACCACTGGCCTAGGCTTAAACTTGCCCAGTGACAGAGAGCTCATTAACTGCAGAAGCAGTCTATCTCAGCTCCAGAATTCTCAAATCACTAGACGGTTCTGCTGTTGCTAAATTGAAATCTGCTACTCTGATCTTTCTATACCCACCATATATATCTGAGGGTTTCCTAAAAATGTATGCATATCCTTCGTAAAAATTCCTGAAATACATGTGTATATACGTATAAATATTGTCTGCATGTACATTTTTCTGCATCAAATGCCCAGAGCATTATTCAGATTTTCAAAACTATGATTCATAGAACTTAAGAGACACTTGTTTTGGGGGTTGCACGTGTCTGTTCTGCGTGGGAGATATTGGAAGACATTTGTATATATACCTGTGAGTCTTCACTTTTCAAGGGAATCATAGGAAATCCCTTCACCTGTTTCTCATTTCAGTAGCTCATTCAACTCACTGTATTTCTTCAGCGTGTTCCGTGTCATCTGTACAATAGGACCCCAAACTAGAAACAATACTCCTGGCACCCTGCAGCACAAATAGAGCAAGCTTCTCACACCTCCTACCCCAGTTTTCTGAATGTTCTACTGCTATCAGTGAAGCTTAAGAACTTAGTTGTTTCTATCAACTGGACAGTTTCTGGTTCTGTGGTCAGACATCGCTCTGTGTAAATCAGACCGAGGGTGCAGGAAAAGGGGGTCATGGCCAGGCCAGCAGAGCTCATCGCTTCCCTGGCACAATTCACAGTCAGGGTGAGGAAAGTTCTCAGGAGTTGTGTCACAAGGTGGCTCTCTCTGTGCATAGAAACATCCTTACCGTATTTAAAAGTTACAAGCTTGCCAGGTGTCTGCCTTCATACCCTCTGATAGTGTCAAAATACCAGGTTATATCTGCTAGTAGACTGTGCCTACACATATAAGAAAATAAAATGCTATGCTTCTCTCTGCTATAGAGATCCAATACCTCCTTATGAAAATTTTTGCTGGAGGACAGGGGAAAGGAGATTTTAATTAGTCTTCCTAGCTCTTTTGTATTCATGAGAGAAAATGAGGTTAAAGAGAGGCACCAGAAGGGCATATGAACTGTAGGGCAAGTGATTCTTCCCATTCCTCTCCCTTGAACCACTTCTGTCATTCGTTCCCTGTTTCCAAAGGTTGCTAAGTGATGGGTCCACGCAGAAGACTTCTATCCTCCTATAATTTGCAAGTGTATTCTCAGAAATTCCAACCTATAGTGCCACAACAGATCAGTAGCTGACCAAGGTTGGAGGTGGGGGGAAGGCAGAGGGTACCTACAAAAAGATAGCATGAAGGAACAATTTGTGATGAAGAAACTGTTCTGTAGTCGGAAGTGGTGTTAACAGGCATCTATACGTGTGTTAGAACTCCTAGATGGGGCGCTTGGGTGGCTCAGTCAGTTGAGCGTCTGACTTTGGCTCAGGTCATGCCCTCATGGTTTGTGAGTTCAAGCCCCACATCAGGCTTTCTGCTGTCAGTACAGAGCCTGCTTCAGATTTTCTGTCTCTCTCTCTCTCTCTCTCTCTCTCTCTGTCTCTGTCTCTTCCCTGCTCATGTTCTCTCTAGTTCAAAAATAAATAAACATTAAAAAAAAAACTCGGAGAAATAGGGGTGCCTGGATGGCTCAGTCAGTTAAGGGTCAGACTATTGATTTCTGCTCAGGTCATGATCTCAGGTCTCCAGGGTTCAGTCCCTGCTGTCAGCATGGAGCCTGCTTGGGATTCTCTCTATCTGTCTCTCTCTGTCTCTCTCTGCTCCTCCCCTGCTCATGCTCTCTGTCTCAAAATAAATAAATAAACACTAAGAAAAACTGTATGCCAAAAAAAAATCTATTTTACTTTATGTTAATTGAAAACCTTTTTTTTTTTCCAAAGGAGCAACCCTTTCCTTGAATCTTAACAACTGCAATAGTAATAATAGTAATAATAATAACAATAATAATAATGACAGAGAGAGAGACCACCCTTAACCACGGTGGAGCTACAATTAAACCTGCTCCCTCTCATTCCTGCGTCTTACAACTCTTTCTCCATAAACAATTGAATACATGGGTTTTGGCTGAGCTGTCTTTGGCTCCTGGACATAAAATGCTGCTTTTTACAGATCTCAGAATCGAATCTCAATTTAATTCGAAGTGATGCAGCCTATGAGTGGGAAGAATTCTTGTGTCAGAGATATTTTGCTGTGGCCTAAATTCAGCCTCTAATGAACACACCCTATAACGATCCAAAACTGAATTCTCAAGCCCGATATGGTTACTCCACTGACATTGTGCACACAGCTTCAGTGCCAACCATGCCTGATTCGTGGCCTTGTTGCAATGTCATCAATCACGGAATTTGAGCTCCTGCTCCACAGACGATGCACTGATTTTCAGACTGTTTTTTTCTGAATGGTACGATAGCAGCCAGCAAAATGCAGGCTGATTCATAAGTCAAGCAGAAGGAAATGACAAAGAGATGGGCTATATGTATATGAAAGGAAGGCAAGTTCTATCAAAAATCCACGAAGCTATCAGTACATAAGCATGGGTTTTTCTTTAACACAAGTGAGAATTAACAGAGAAGAAAAGAGTAAAGCAGATCCAACAAAGATTTTTGTCAAAGCAACTGTTCAGTCCTGGGAAGCTCTGCCAGCTGTCTGGTTGAGTGAGGAATCCACAGCCATGGCTCACTGGGTGTAAAGCCGGGAAAGGAGTCAGAACTGAAGCCTCATTGCCATAGGAACACTAACTCCTGCATTTTCCTTTTCCTCATAAAACCGTACATGAGAACTGCTAATAACTTTCACATTTCTTGGCTTTATAAGAGAAAAAAATCTTAAGATGCGCATAACTTGGCAGTATTCTTCAAGTTGGAAGCTCGATGGAGTTTTCAGAGTATTGCTACAGGATATGTCCTTCTTATTCATTAAACAAAAAAAATCAGGAAAAGAGTCGATACATGAAGAAAAGCCACATAAGTTCTAAACCATTAAGAGTAAAAAAAAAAAAATAGAATACTCCTTTTTTTCATCATAAAGATTTAAACAGACCTGTACATCCACATCTATCCAATGGATTCATCGTCATACGGACTCCTTCAACATGTTTAATTTTATCATGCCTAGTAATCTAACCATCACTTCTAGGTATATAATCATCTTTTCTTGTAAAGAGGGCCAACTAGATTGTTTTTGATAACAATAAGTTAATATCTACTTTATAACACACCAGAAATCGGTCTATGCATCAGGGGGAAAAAATAGATGACTAGGAGCGTTCTTATCTCCGACTTAGTTCTGTCTATTCAGGGAGATGCCCAGACCAAAGCACAGCGAGGCAAGGACAAGCATTCACAGGTGTTGCACAGGGTCAAGTCAACCCTAGCAGATCTTAAAAGTTTCCAACAGAGGAAAGTAAAAAATGTGTAACTATGTGAAGTGACAGATGTTAACTAAACTTATTGTGGCGATCGTTTCACAATATATACACATATCAAATCATTATATTGTCTACCTGAAACTGATACCATGTTTGTTACGTGTCAATTTTATGTCACTTAAGCTGGAAAACAATAACAACAGCAACAACAAAAATCCTATCAGGAACCGGAGGCGGGGGTGGGGGGGGGGGGTGGGAAGAGGGGTCCTCCCTGATACTGACAACTAAGTTGTGAATCAACAAAATAAGAGCTGGCCAGTTGGACAATGTGAAAAAGAACATCCTTAGCAAAGATGAGAATATTCCCTGACTGGTTCTTAAACAAGAACCAGTTCACAAATTAGTCAAGAACCAGGGGTCCTTCTTGTTACCTAGAGTACACGGCTTCTAACATCATGTCACTGCATGAACTAACGTAGTGATCAGACTCAAACTTGATTACATGAAAATGTAAAGGAAATAAACTCAAAATAAAATGAATTTCTCCCAGTCTCTAAGTAATTGCCATGAATCTTTCTTCTCTATGGTATTTGAAATATGTGGGATATTGATTTTAAAAACCCAGACATTTCTGAATCTGTCTGATGACATCTCATCAATAAAACAACAAAAATGCCACAGTAATTATCATTTATCAAACATTTGTATTTTTCCAGCACTTATATACCAACTTTTCTGTAATTCTCATTCTTCCATTGAATGTGATCATATTTTACAGACACGGTATGATATATTGTTGGTTCATATGCTATACGTGTTATTTTTGTAACTTAGGAATTTTCTAGCTAGAGCTTTTGTTGTCACATCACTTTGAATGAATTATCATCAAATGTTTTTATTAGGAAAGTGCAAATATATTTAGGACAAAATCACCTGTGAATCTTGAAGAAAATGGATTTGTTGTGTGTTACAAAGTGGATAGCACAGTCATAATTGATAGCTTAAATTTGAATTAGTTAATACATAAAAATAGACGTGTCGTATTAACAAACAGCATGTAGAGAGTAGTAAAGCCAATATCCTGACAGTTCTAAGTAATGAAAAGGGGTTTTTTAATAAAGGGCTTAATTGTGGTGAGACTCATTCCTAGGAAACTCTTCATACTTAGGCTCCAGAGAAGCCTGAAATAGCCGATGCCAAAGAAGGGGGAAATGCTATGAGTTGGAGATTCAATTACCTAATTATTATTAAATTTGCTAGAAAGAATTAGTACCACTCTTTTCTTATAATGATGAAGCTAAAATGGCAAAAGCTAGGAGTAATTCCAGGATTTTCATCCTGTTATCTATTCAACAATCTCTGGCACATCTCTGCTCATGAATTAATACCTTGCTTAAGAGTGTCCTCTCTCCCGGCAGGATAAAGTGCTACCTTAAGGTGAATGCTATATTAAGTAGACATGAATTTGCAAAATCAGAGTTATAAAAAAAAATCCATACTATTTTACTCTTATTATGCATCCTCATCGAACAGTTCTAATGCATAATTTAGGGCACTTCGTTTTAATATTAACATTATTTCGATACAATTACGCACAACTTTTCTACAGGATAATGTATGAAAATTCTCCTCTTCTGATATTTACTTCGTTGGTTATAAAATAACTTCGGAGTGGCGGTTAATTTATTGGCGCTGGGGCTACTTCGATCATTTGTTTAAAGCAGCCTTGAAACTGGAGGATTTTTTTTTTTTTTTTTTTGGCAGCTATTTAATATACCCTCGCTTTATGGACAGCACGGTGGGATGCAGCCGCTCATTTAGTCACTCAGCCCCCCAAAGAAAATTATGGGAAGTGCATTATCTGCCTTGTCCCTGGTGCTCTCCGAGAGGAGACACATCCCAACTTCGACTCTGCGTCAGTCACCACCCATAACGGTGTGATTGGCAGATCTGATATTTTTTTAGAAACTGCCAAGTATGCCATTCCAAACAAAAAACCACTTCACCCCAATGAAATAATAATAACTCTAGCAAACAGACTTAAAATATTGGGCAGTTTGTTCAGTGCGGTTGCAATAGTCATGGAACTATTGATAATTTGCTCTAATGGCAAAAACGATTCGGGACTTCTCAAAGAAACTGAACAATGCTTATGAGTCTATAACTCAGGCTTGCCACGCACCATTATCATGCAGGGTGTGTATCTGTAAAGTTAGCGGGCACTCTGGAAGCTTAAAACATGGCGGAGCAAATGGTAAACTGACTATTATTGTTTTGAATTAATACTGGGATTTGCAAACTGATAAGACTAAAAAGTGTATAGCCTTGTCATTCAGTCTTCCTCATTAAATCCTTCCTTTTTTATCTAGGCCAATTTGACAAATAAAAGTGTTCTGTTTTGAGGAGAAACTGAGGCTGAGGATGACGTCCTTTGCAGAGGGGGACTACCTAACCCACCTATCCGTATAGCCTAACCAAAGCCTGCATCTACGGCCTGTGGGGCGGGGCCAGGCAGCAGGGGTGGGGCACCCACAGAGCAGGCCTCAGTCATATCCCCCCCCCACCCCCGTGAAAAAAAAAGAGTGTTTTGTTTTATTTTATTTTATTTTACCTTCTGGTGGTAAATTCAATAACTTCGTCTCATCTGACGTAGATGCATTCCCTGGCCTCGAAAAGCTGTTTGTGCAGGACTCTGCTGGATACGTTTCTCCAGGCCCTGTATCTTCCCTGAGGACAGAAGTAAGGACGTCTTTCTTGACTTTGCATCCCCTGGGCCCAGAAAAGTGCCTCGAATATAGTATTTGCTTATGAAATACTTGGTAAGTAAATAAAACAACCAACTCTAGGGGAAATAAAGTTCAATATAATGTGAATTAATATTAACAACTTGACCTTGTCTTTGTCATTATTCTCTCCACTTCTCTCCTTCTTCTTGTTCCCTCCTCTGGGATCTCCTACCTTCTTCTCCCTCCCTCAATGCTACGTATAATTATAATGTATAATTATAACTATTACATACAAGGTAAGAAATAACCTAACCAGTGTACACTGGACAGCCTGTGACTGAGAATATAGCATATTCTCAATAAGTAATTTTTGAATAAAGCAAAGGACAGAGCTAAGTGGGGGAGAAAGGAGAGACAAGAGTCAAAAACTCTTTAGAGATGCTATATTTTTTTTTAATAATTTTTTTTCAACGTTTATTTATTTTTGGGACAGAGAGAGACAGAGCATGAACGGGGGAGGGGCAGAGAGAGAGGGAGACACAGAATCGGAAACAGGCTCCAGGCTCTGAGCCATCAGCCCAGAGCCTGACGCGGGGCTGGAACTCACGGACCGCGAGATCGTGACCTGGCTGAAGTCGGACGCTTAACCGACTGCTCCACCCAGGCGCCCCTAGATGCTATATTTTTAAGTTTGACCAAAGTATAAAGCAAAGTGATTACCTTGTCCTGTCCTCCTTTGCCTTTGATGTAATTTATTATCAATTTGGTACAAATCATTTCCATTTTCACAAAGCAACCATGATGATTAGTTGTTGGTTAAGATTTAACACTGCTGGTATTCAAACATTTCTATCACCATTAAAAAAAATGTGTTTGGGTATTATGTACATCTTGAGTTTTTCTCTATAACTCTTCTTATCTTGTAATTTTCTAAAGATTAAACATGATTTAAATGAAACAAATAGAGTCCACATTGATAAAGATTGTAGCCCATTTCTCTGACTAAGAAATAAATATGCTCCTTGTCTATCAGACTGTCAGTTTATAGGGAAATCAATTACACCAAATGATGCTCAAAACCCCAGGAGTGTAAGAAAAGTCAAACCCACACCCACTCATCTGCTTTAGGTGAGGAAAAAATAAACAGCGTGTGGAATCTGGATTATGGGTTCAGTTTAATTCAATCAATGTCTGAATATTTGTTTAATTCAATCAATGTCTGAATATTTGTTTCCTGGATGTTTGTTAAATATTTGCATGGGGGAATCAGGTTAATTAATGCATAAAAGTAGTCTGACTTCAGAGTAACTTTCTGTATAATTAGGAAAGAAGAAAGCTGAAAATGTCTGCTCTTTATGGAAGTCGATTTCTCTTCTGTGCTGACCAAATATTAGGAAAGAGACAATTTTTGGCACAGATTTTTTATTTTGAGAGCTGAAGATGTAAGTGACATTTTCTGAGTGTTGTTATATTTAATTTTTCTGGCCTAGCAGGCATTAGTAGATGTCTGTGATTGTATTAGGTGTAACTTTTAAATAAATTTTTGCCACTGAAATTGTCATTGTTTTCGCTTACAAGCTTATATCATTGTCCTGAAATAGAGATATGACATTGGTGACTTGGGTTTTGGACATACTTTTTAAGAGAATTAAATCTATATACGAGAAATTCTTCACTTGGAAGAAGATTTCACAGAGGTAGGTTCATGGGTTAGCGGTAGAACTCACCCAGTCCAGCAAAACACTTTCAGTGAGCCTACTCTAAATCGCTGATGTTTGTCGCCTTAAAAAAAATGTTTTCAAATTGTTACAAGTGGTGTGTAAGGTAGACAGCATATCTTTTGTCTGCCCTACATACAAGAACTTAGAGGACCATCCAAACCACTGCTGTCTTTAAAGCCCCAGGCAATATGCATCGAGGATCAGGCCCCACAGAATGGATGATTCCCTGTTCCATAGAACTAGACCAGGCCCAGTGAGTCATTCCTGCCGGTCCGTAAAATACCACATTTGTCCCCAAGTGCCATAATTCTTGAAGTCCTCTCTTTAGAGATTCACAAATTAATGAATTATCCTCTGATTTTAAAATGCTACGAACCCATAAAAATCATCCATCACAAGCCTGAGAGCCACGTTTGAAATCATCTATTTCCACTTCTGTTCTATACAGAATCTGTGCCTGATGATAACCCTGGTTAAGCTATTAAGAACTGGCAGCGAGGAAGAACAAGGTACAGAGAGAGAAGGCCAGGGGTATCAAAGACAGAGGTCATCTGAAACACCATCGTCAGGAACTGGTGTGGGTCTGCTTGGCTAATGCTGCCCATATCTCGACCTATTATTTAAAAGATGAATTTTGAAGACA
The DNA here is from genome assembly GCF_014898765.1 of Herpailurus yagouaroundi. Lineage (NCBI taxonomy): Eukaryota > Metazoa > Chordata > Mammalia > Carnivora > Felidae > Herpailurus > Herpailurus yagouaroundi. Next base: position 38,465,220 of record NW_024412395.1, read on the forward strand.
ACAGAACCACCACCCTCTCGCTATAGAACTTAGGTAAGGTGTTTTATTTTTTTAGCTTTGGTTCTTTATTATAAATAGAAGAAAAATAAGACCTGCCTTTAATAGTTATTTTAGGGGCGCCTGGGTGGCGCAGTCGGTTAAGCATCCGACTTCAGCCAGGTCACGATCTCGCGGTCCGTGAGTTCGAGCCCCGTGTCAGGCTCTGGGCTGATGGCTCAGAGCCTGGAGCCTGTTTCCGATTCTGTGTCTCCCTCTCTCTCTGCCCCTCCCCCGTTCATGCTCTGTCTCTCTCTGTCCCAAAAAAAATAAATAAACCTTGAAAAAAAATTTAAAAAAAAATAGTTATTTTAAAGAAAAAGAGAAATGAAATTTTGTGACAAGTGTTTCTTTCTTTCTTTCTTTCTTTCTTTCTTTCTTTCTTTCTCTTTTTTCAGTATCTTCAAGCTATCTAAAACATTTGGTGCCAAACTTTACATAAGGCTACTTTTCCCAGAGTTAGGTTTTTAAATAATCATATCATTGGCAATTCCAAGTAGCAACTTCAAGGGTGTTGAAATACTACTCAATTTTACTTCAGCTTGGGTTTTTAAGAGAGCTAAGCCCAAGTAATTATTCATAACAACTAGTACGTATGTTCCATGAGGGCAAGGATTTTAATTTTGTTCCTAACTCTATACCCAACATCTAGAACACAGCGCAGCATATAAGGGAGTACATCATAAATAGTCATTAAATAAATGAATGAATGACTATCACGCTATTTCTCTACAAGATTGGAGAGACTTTATAAGGAAGGAAAGTATATCATAAATACCGGTAAATTGATGTTGTGTAAACATGCAAAGGTTGTAACAGTAAAGAAAAAGTGAAATAGTGAAGAGGAGAGGAAAGGAAAGGGCTCCAGCCAATATTTGTTGTGTACCTGTCTGTGCCAAGTATTTATGGACATTGATTTTAAACCTCGCAGCACCCTTGGTGAAAGACTTTATCATCCCCACTCTACGGCAGGGACACTGAAGGGCAGAGATATAGGACTTGCCTATCAGAACAATGCTGGTTATTGTAAGTAAAATTTACACCTGGGCTCATTTGACTCAATAATCCACTTACTTTTTACTGTACCATGTCCCTTCAAACTCCTCAAAGAGAAAAAAAAAAATTTGAAAAGCCCAAATGTCAAGGTGGAATGGGAGAAGCGGGACACTAGAAGACAGTTTCAGCAAAAAGGAACACAAAACACTTCTGTTTTCAAAGCTGACATGAGTGTAAGAAAGTGTTTCAGAAATACAATAGTGAAAACTCATGTCCAAACTCCATTGGTTCTAACTTTATGTAAAAAAATTTTTATTGAGATATATCATTCTAGTTACAGTGTAATTAATGATAGCTTATTGCGTTAATGATCACACCCAACAGAGAAAACCTGCCCTGGCAAATTCTGATATGTTTTTCCCATTAGAATTTTCAAATGACTTTGAGTATTCATCTCAATGGTTATAATTGATTTCAACAGCTTATGCTCTAACAGCGTGGTTGCAATTTCTGGAAAGCGCACCTAATGATTCAGTAAATGAATCATTAGGCAAGGTAGGGGGCTAACCAAAAGGCTGCGAATTGGCAGCCCCTAGTAACCTGTGACTGTAGGAGAACTGGTGAGCACGTTCATCCGAGACACTCTGAGTGCCGTGGGATCAGAGCTTCACCTCAACAAGTTGGAGAAAGTCACACTGCACCCTGGGGAGGAATAAGCTAAACTGAACTGAATTAAAGTCTATTAGATTGATCAGACAGTATGCTAATAAGCAATCTGCTTCCCAAGTCACACTATCTAACCTGATTGAAAGGGGCATGGCTGACACCTGCAAATGAGCTGTGGGCACTTGATATACAGGCACGGAACATGTTTGGGCCAATCCCAACCCAACCAAACTAAGTCGAACTGATGCTTAAATCACGTTAATGCGAACGAGACAAGATACTGGGAGCCCAAAGTCTTAAAGCAAGCCAGTGTGTTGTGTACATACTGTTAACCAAAAAGAAAAGTACATTGTTATATATAATCCAACAAACGGGTGGTTTACCAATCAGTCGTAACCAAGTCAAGTTGTAAGGGAGGACTGAACCAAGAGAGAGTTAAGGCAGGTCAGTGAACTGGGAAAATCAGAAATGAAAAAAGGAAAAAATAAAATTGGGCAAACCTAACCATAAACGGTGAACCGACAAGAAGCATGTCTACATCCTTTTCAACTAAAGAGCAATTCTCTCTAACACTTCCAAGCTGGCACTTGCTCAGAACTTTGAAAGATAACTGCTTACCACACACTCTTTTGCCTCCACAGCATAATTTGCAAATATTAACAGAAAGATTCAAACAAAGACAATGAGTTAAAATGTGTCGGGGTGCCTGGGTGGCTCAGTTGGTTAAGCGTCTGACTTTGGCTCAGGGCATGACAGCTGACAGCTCAGAGCCTGGAGCCTGCTTCGGATTCTGTGTCTCCGTCTCTCACTGCCCCTCTCCCCTGCTTATGGTCTCTCTCTCTCTCTTTCAAAAATAAATAAAACATTTAAAAAAAAACAATTTAAAAAATAACTAACTTTTTAAAAAATTAAAAATAGCAAACCTGAAGATTGAAATGTAAACAAAATAAAGAACCTAGGTTAAATAAATAAATAAATAAATAAATAAATAAAATGTGTTGACGACTTCATGAAACAGCTGGAGTTCTATGACTCAATTGAAATATCATTTCCATTTTGTTTGTATAAGAAAGCATTAATTGTCTGCCAACTTGACTTGTCCTCTTAAATAACTTTACTAAGGTTTAATTTATAGTCCATAAAACAAGCCCATTGTAATTATATAATTCAATTACTTCTAGCAAATGGACAGAATTGTGTCAATAGCATCACAATCCAGTTTTAGGACATTTCTATTACCCTAAAAAAAATCTCTCATGCTGGGACGCCTGAGTTTCTCAGTCAGTTAAGCGGCCAACTCTTGGTTTCTCAGCCCAGGTCATGATCTCAGGGTTTGTGGGATCAAGCCCCATGTCAGGCTCTGTGCTGGCAGCACAAAGCCTGCTTGGGATTCTCTGTCTCCCTCTCTCCCTGCTTCTCTCTCTCTCTCTCAAAATTAGTAAATAAGGCTTTAAAAAAATCCCTCATGCCAACTTACTGCCAAACCCTGCCCCCACAGTCAACCCCAGGTGACCATTGATCTGCTTTCTGTTCGAGATTTGCCTTCTGTGAAGTGTATTTAAATAGAACCAAACAAGCCATGGTGTTTTGAGTCAGACTTCTCTCACTGAACATAATGTGTTTCAGGTACATCCATATAGTAGCACGTGTCGGTAGTTTGCTCCTTTTTATAGCAGAATAGTATGTCATTGTATGGATACCGCCACATTTTGATACACTATTCATCATTTCATAAACATTTGGATGGTTTTTTTTGGGGGGAGGGGTGGTTCTTGTGAATAATCACGCTACGAACAAGTCTTATGTGGATGTATTTTTGCATTTCTCTTGGGTAGAGACTAAGGATAGGATTGTTAGGACATAGGGTAAATTTCTGTTTAACTTCTTAACAAACTACTAAGTTGTTTTCCAAAGTGCCTGTACCATTTTATATTCCCACCAGGACTATATGAGAGTTCAACTTTTGCCACATCCTCACCAATGCTTAACATTGTCAATCTTTTTAATTACACCCACTCTTGCACATATAGTAGCATCTCACTGTGATCGTGGTTTATATTTCCCTAAGGAGTAATGATGTTGAGCATCTATTCATGTATTTATTAATCTTTGGATATCTTCTTTGGTGAAATGTCGATTCAAGTATTCTGCCTATTTTTTAATTAGATTGTCTATCTTATTTTTTAAGTTGTAGGAGTTCTTTATATATTTTTGATTTAAGTAGTTTATCACATATATTATTTGCAAATATTTTCTCCTAGTCTGTGCCTTATCTTTTCATTTATCAATTGTGTCTTTAAAGAGCTAAAAGTTGTACAAATCCAAATTTATCAGTTTTTTTCTTTAACAGATCCTGTTTTGGGTGTCAAACCTAAGAACTATTTGCCCAACCCCAGGTCACAAAGATTTTCTTTTTTGTTTTCGCTTTGTTTTATCATGTTAACTTATACATTTAGGTCTAATGGCCCATTTTCCTTTAATTTTTGTATCTGGTGTGAGACAAGGTTCTACATTTGGGTTTTTTTTGCATATAAACATTCCATTGTCCCAGTACAATTTGCTGATAAGACTATCTTTTCCTGATTGAATTGCCTTGGAACCCTTACAGAAGATCAACTGACCTTAAAGGTAAGGGTTCATTCCGAAATTTCAACACTGTTCCACTGATTTGTATGTCTACCCACACTTGATTATTGATGCTTCACAGAAAGTATTAAAATTAGGTACCCTAAGTCCTCAAGTACTTTTCCTTCGTCCAAAATTGTTTAGGCTATTCTAGGTCCTTTGCGTTTCCACATAAATTTTTAAGATCAGTTTATCAATTTTTAAGAGAAAAAATAAGCGTTCTAGGGTTTGATAGCAATTGTGTTATATATACATATATATACATATATATATATATAAATAAATTACTTTGGGGATGACTACCATCTTAACAGTACTGAGTTTCTCAGTCTGTGCTGTGATCTTGCTATTTATTTAGACACTCTTTGGTTCCTCTTAGCAATATTTTATAGTGTTTATTGAATACAATTTACATTTCTTTGATTTAATTTATTCCTGAGTATTTTTTTATTCTACTGTGAATTGAATCTATTTTTAATTTCATTTTTTTCTGGTATATAGAACATTGATTTTTGTCTCTTGAAGTTATATTCTGTGACCCTGCTAAACTCACTTTTAAATTCTGGTAAGTTTGGTTTGTTTTTGTGTGGTTGCATTCCCTAGGATTTTCCACATTCAGGATCATGACGGTTGCAAATAAAGACTGTTACACTTCTTCATTCTCTATTTGTATGATTTTATTTAATTTCACTTGCCTTATTGCTCTGGCTAGAACCTCCAGTACTGTGGTAAATAGAAATCTTAATAGCATACATCTTTGCTTTTTGTCTGATCTTTTGTGAAAAGCAGAATTTTGCCATTAAGTGTAATGTTAACTGCAGGTTTTTCATAGATTTCCCCGTATCAAGTTAAGGAAATTTGCTTCTATTCCTAATTTCTTTAGAGTTTCTAATCCATGAATAGATATAGGATTTTATTAAATGCTTTCTCGACATCTACTGAGATGATCATATGGTTTCACCCTTTATGCTATTTATATGACATATTACAATAATTGATTTTTTAACTTTTTTAAAAAGTTTTATTGGGGCGCCTGGGTGGCGCAGTCGGTTAAGCGTCCGACTTCAGCCAGGTCACGATCTCGCGGTCCGTGAGTTCGAGCCCCGCGTCAGGCTCTGGGCTGATGGCTCAGAGCCTGGAGCCTGTTTCCGATTCTGTGTCTCCCTCTCTCTCTGCCCCTCCCCCATTCATGCTCTGTCTCTCTCTGTCCCAAAAATAAATAAACGTTGAAAAAAAAAATTTTTTTTAAAGTTTTATTTATTTAAGTAATCTCTACATCCAAAATAGGGCTTGAACTCACAACCCTAAAATTGCATGCCTTTCCAACTGAGCCAGCCACATGCCTCTTGAATATTTTTATCTTAAACCAAAGCTGTATTTAAGGTAATTATTTATATGGTTAAATTGACATCTGCTGTTTTGCTATTAATTTCTTGCATATGCCATTTTTATTCATCTATTTTTTCTTTATTGCTTTCTCTTACACTAAGTCAATATTTTAACGTAGGGGTGCATAAGTGGCTCAGTCAGTTAAGCATCTGACCCTTGATTTCAGCTCAGGTCGTGATCTGACATTTATGAGTTCAAGCCCTGAGTTGGGCTCTGCTCTAAGAGTGTGGAGCCTGCTTGTGCTTCTCTCTCTCTCTCTCTCTCCCTCTCTCTCTCTGCCCCTCCCTCACTTACATTCTCTCTCTCTCTCTCTCTCTCTCTGTGTCTCTCAGAATAAATAAAATTAAAAAGTATATATTTCAGTGTATTTTTTTTAATTTTATTTATTTTGGGGGCTCCTGGGTGGCTCAGTTGGTTAAGCACCTGACTTTGGCTCAGTTGGTTAAGCACCTGACTTCAGCTCAGTTCACATCTCGTGGTTGGTGAGTTCAAACCCTGTGGTCCGCTGGGTCTGTGCTGACAGCTAAGAGCCTGGAGCCCACTTCAGATTCTGTGTCTCCCTCTCCCCTGCCCCCCCCCCACTCACACTCTGTCTCTCTCTCTTTCTAAAAATAAGAATAAAAATTTTTTAATAATAAAATAAATTTTATCTATTTTCAATTATATATTTTAATATTTAGTGGTTGCTCTGCAGATTACAATATGTATATGACCTATTTATGATCTGCTTTATTTAATACTGTTACAATTACACCAAAATAGAACAGCTTTGCTCCAATATCACTCTGTTTACTCCCTCTTTGTGTTATTACTCATATTTTTCACTCATGCATTGAATAAAACAATCAGTGTTATAATTATTGCCTTAAAAATTTTATATATTTCAAAGAAATTAAGCGAAAAAAATATGTATTTATACATCTCTTATGTTTATCAACATATTACAATTTATGATCCTTTTCATTTTTTCTGTAGATCCAAGTTACCATCTATTGACATTTCTTTTCATCCTAAGGGATTATTTCCTTTCGTATGTCTTGTGAGGCAGGTCTAGCAACAAATTTTTTTAGTCTGTACTTTGAATTGTCTTTATTTCTTCTTCATGTGTGAAAGATAATGTTGCTAAATATAACGTTCTTTGTTGGAAAGTTTTTTTTTTTCTTTTTGTGTGTGTCTTTTTGCACCTTGAATATGTCATTCCATTGCCTTCTGGCCTCCATTGTTTCTGAAAAGAAGTCACTTATTAAACATGTTGTAGTTCTGTATATGATGACCATTTTTCTCTTGTCACTTTCACCAGTTTGACAAGGATGTGTCCAGATATGTATATATTTGTGTTTATCCTACTTGAGATTCAATGAGATCCTTAGATCTGTAGATTAATGATTTTCATTAAACTTAGAAATTATTCAGCCAGTATTTCTTTTTTTCAACGTTTTTTTTTTATTTATTTTTGGGACAGAGAGAGACAGAGCATGAACAGGGGAGGGGCAGAGAGAGAGGGAGACACAGAATCGGAAACAGGCTCCAGGCTCCGAGCCATCAGCCCAGAGCCTGACGCGGGGCTCGAACTCACGGACCGCGAGATCGTGACCTGGCTGAAGTCGGACGCTTAACCGACTGCGCCACCCAGGCGCCCCTCAGCCAGTATTTCTTCAAATCATCTTTCTACTTCTTTTTCTTTATCATCAACTTCTGACCCTCCCATTACACATGTGTTAGTACATTTACTGTTGTCCCACAGGTCTCTGAGATTCTGTTCGTTTTTACTCAAATTTATTCTCTCTGGGGTGCCTGGTTGACTCATTCAGTTAAGTGTCTGACTCTTTTTTTTTTAATTTTTTTTAATGTTTATTTATTTTTGAGGCAGAGAGAGACAGAGCATGAATGGGGGAGGAGCAGAGAGAGAGGGAGACACAGAATCCGAAACAGGCTCTAGGCTCTGAGCTGTCGGCACAGAGCCCGACGCGGGGCTCGAACTCACAGACCATGAGATCATGACCTGAGCCGAAGTCGGACGCTCAACCGACTCAGCCACCCAGACGCCCCAAGTGTCTGACTCTTGATTTTAGTTCAGGTCACAATCTCACAGTTTGTGGGTTTGAGCCCTGCTGTCAGCATGGAGCCTGCTTGGGATTCTCTCTCTCCCTCTCTCTCTGCTCCTCTCCTGCTCTTGCACCTGTGTGCAAGGGTGCACTCTCTCTCTGTCTCTCAAAATTAATAAATAAAACTTTTATAAAAATTTATTCTCTGTGTTCTTCAGATTTGTTCATTTCTTTTGCTATATTTTCAAAGTCACTGACTTTTTTTTTTTTTTTTTTTTTTTGGTCATCGCAAATCTGCTGTGTAGCCTATTTAGTGAATTTTTCACTTAGCTACCGTACTTTACAATTACAAAATTTCCACTTAGTTCTATTTTATAGCTTCTGTTGTTTATTGGTATTTCATATGTATTGAGTCACCATCACTATATTGCCCTGAGTTCTTTCACCATAATTGCATAGTTGCTTTTCTTCTATTTATAATAACTGCTTTAGCATCTTTTCTGCTACATTTAACATCTATGCCCACTCAGAACCAATTTGTATTGGCTGTTAATTTTTTTTTTTCCCAAGTAAAGGATAAAATACTCAACAAAATACTTTTCTGTGTTTACGCATTTTGTATAAATTTTTTGGAAAACTAGATATTTTAGATAATGTCTAACAACTCTGGATTCTAAGTCTCTCTTGAGGATTGCTGTTGGTGTTTCACACACACACACACACACACACACACACTTTTTTTTTTAACGACTTGCCTGAACTTAGTCTATGGAAGCTTTCTTCCCCTTGCAGAGTGGGAACTGATGCCTGTGCTCAATATATATATATATTTTTTAATTTTTAATCTATTTTCCCTGAGTCATCTGGACTGCATAACAGCCAACCAGTGCTTGATCAGAGGATGTGTTCAAATATCTATAGCTAATATAGCTTCCAACTCCTCTGTTGATGGATCTGTGAGTTCTAGAGCTCCTCTTAAGTCTTCCCTGGCTTTTGCTTCTGACAAGTCTCTTTAAGGTCTTTTCTACCTAATGTGCACAGCTTCCAGTCTGCCATGAGGTACAGATTGCTTATCTAGCCCTTGAGTTGTTTTCTCTTTTCCAGGATCTCCCTATTAAATATTGTGCTTGTCAAGACACCTGGATGGCTCAGTCGGTTAAGTGTCCCACTCTCGATTTCAATTCAGGTCATGATCTCACAATTCATGAGATCAAGCCCCACATCGGGTTCTGTGCGGACAACAAGGAGCCTGATTGGGATTCTCTTGCTCCCTCTCTCTTCTCCATCCCTCCCCTGCTCATGTTTGCTCTCATGCTCGCTCTCTCTCTCTCTCTCAAAATAAAAAAAATAAACTTAAAAAATATATTATGCTTGTCAGTATGTCTGTTGCTGCCCTCAACAGGACTGTTATCTTAGCCTAGGAAAACTATAGGTGTTCTCCTTTCATTTTCTTCTGAGTTTGGTATTTTTACTGGTAACACCACTGAGCATGGGTTTTTTAAATCTTCCGTTCCAAATTAAGCCAGCCTTCTTAGGCAGTGAAACTGATGTTTTTACACCTAACCCTGACCCACTTTTATTACTGTGCTAACCAAGCCAAGAAATAATGGGGAAGGTGGGCAAAGAAAGAACCAGTCCCAGACAAGAACACTGTAAACTCTCACTGTTCTTACCTAACAATCTACAGTTTTTTGTGAATAAACATTTCTCAATTCATTCTTTACCTTTGGTTGATTTCTAGAGATTGTTTTTGACAATTTTATACAGTTTTAAAGTTGGATTTTCTAATTGTGGGAAGAACACTAAGTATGAGATCTACCCGCTTAGATGTTTAAGCATACAATGCAGTATTGTTAACTATAGGCACAATGTTGTACAGCAGGTCTCTAAAACTTATTCTCTTGAATAACTGAAATGTTATACCTATTGATTACTAATTCCTCATTCACCCCACCCCTCTAGCCTCTGGCAACTACGATTCTACTCTCTGCTTTTATGAACTTAATTATTTTAGATGTCTCATATAAATGGAATCATGCAGTATCTGTGCATCTGTGTATCTGTGCGTTTATTTCGTTTAGAATAATGTTCTCAAGGTTTATCCATGTTGTCACATCTGACTGGATTTTCTTCTTTTTAAAAAGAAATTTTAAAATAAGTGTTTTTTTTATTTTTTATTTTAATATTTATTCATTTTTTGAGAGACAGAGAGAGAGAGAACATGAGTGGGAAAGAGGCAGAGAGAGGGAGACACAGAATTCGAAGCAGGGTCCAGGCTCTGAGCTGTCAGCACAGAGCCTGACCCGGGGCTCAAACTCATGAACTGCGAGATCATGACCTGAGCCGAAGTCGGACACTCAACTGACTCAGCCACCCAGGCGCCCCCCCAAAAATATTTTTTTAACATTTATTTATTTTAGAAAAGATAGAGCACTAGTGGGGGAAGGGCAGAGGGTGTAAGGGAGACACAGAATCTGAAGTAGACTCCAGGCTCTGAGTTGTCAGTACAGAGCCCAACGTGGGGCTCGAACTCAAAAACCAGGAGATCATGACTTGAGCCGAAGTCGGATGCTCAACTGACTGAGCCACCCAGGCTCCCCAGGATTTTCTTCTTTTTTAAGGCTAAATGACATTCCATTGTATGTATATACCACATTTTCTTTAATCATGAATCCATCAGTGGACATTTAGACTATTTAGATAATTTTCACATCTTGGCTATTGTGAATGAATAGTGCTGCAATGGACATGGGAGTGCTAATATCTCTTCAAGATCTTATTTCAATTCTTCTAGATAAATATCCAAAAAGCGAGATTATTAAATGATACGGCAGTTCTATGTTTAATTGTTTTGAGGAATCTTCATACTATTTTCCATACCAACTGCATCATTTTGCATTCCTACATATAGCGTACAAGGATCCCAATTTTGCAACATCCTTGCCAACACCTTTCGTCTTCTGTTTTTCTAGAATAGCCATCTTAACAGATATGAGGTAATACCTCATTGTGGTTCTGACCTTATCTATACAAAACCCTAGAGACTCCAGGAAAAAGCCACTAGAACTAGTAAACAAATTTAGGAAAGTTGCAGAATACAAAATCAACATACAAAAATCAGTCACATTTCTATGCACGAAAGATGAATTATCTGAAAAAGAAATTAGGAAAAAAACTACTATGTACAATAACATCAAAAAGAATATAATCCTTAGGAATAAACTTAACTAAGGAAGTGAAAGGCTTGTGCACTGAAAACTACAAAACACCAATAATAGAAATTAAAGCAGACACAAATAAATGGGAAGTTTCCATGTTCATGGCTTAGAAGATTTAATACTGTTAAAATATCCAAACTACCTAAAGTGATCTACAGATTAAGTGCCATGTCTACCAAAATCCCAATGGTTATTTTTTACAAGCAGAAAAAAATTACAAAAAAAATAATTCTAAAATTCACAAGGAACCACAAAGGACTGCGAAAAGCCAAAATAACCCTGAGAAAAAAGAACAAAGCTAAAGGCATTACACTTTCTGATCTCAAAACATATTAAAAACCTACAGTAATTATAACAGTATATTACAGGTGTTAAGACAGACATTTAGACCAATAATATAGAATATGAAGTCCAGTAATAAATCCACACATAAGGCCAATTGACCTTCAATAAGGATATAAAAAACACACCATGGAAAAAGGATAATCTCGTCAACAAATGGTTCTGGGAAAACTGAATATACACACACAAAAGAATGAAACTGGACCACTACTATACACCATACATAAAAATCAACTCAAAATGGGTTGAAGACTTAAAGATAAGGCCTGAAATTATAAAACTCCTAGAAGAAAACATAAAGGAAGAGCTTCATGACATTGGTCCTGGCAGTGATTACATGGATATGACACCAAAATTACAAACAACAAAAGAGAAAAAAAAGACAATTGGGATTCTATCCATCTAAAAGGCTCCTGCACCGCAAAGGAAACAATCACCAGAGTGAAAAGGCAACCTATGCAATGGGAGAGAATATTTGCAAACTATATGTATGATAAGGGGTTAATTACCAAAATATACAAGAAAGTCGTACAATTCAATAGCAAAAACTCTACAGTTGGTTTTGAGGGGAGGGGATTTGCCACCCTCTTTCACCATCACCGTAACTCCTACCTAAGCCTATCTCTTCTTTGTTTCTTTTCTAATGCTCGCTATTTTATTTGCTTGAATCTTCTGAGCATGTTCAATTATTCTCAAGTTTTTTCTTCACCATCTTTAGCTATTGACATTACATTTTTTCTTTCTAGAATAAGTACTTTTCTTTTTTCATTTTTATATTTGTCATCTGTATGTTTATTTCCTTCCTTTAAAGCTACTTAGAATTTAGAAATAATTGCTTCAGGCTACTGCTTTACATACAGGAATATAATGCCTAGTTGTTTCATTTTTTTAAAGAAGAAAATGGTAAAGTATTTTTTTAACCTCCATCAGAATTTCATGTCTGTTCTTGTCAACATCTTGAGAAGGAATTGGATAACTATCATGTTAGAAAAAAGGGCAAACCGAAAGGGGCAACTGAAGGCATTTTAATGAAGAGACCATTTGTAAAGTTTTAAGACAGTGGGTCTCAACCAGAGGTGATGACTTTTCCCTTCAGAAGATATTTGACAATGTCAAATATTTTTGGCTGTCACATCTTGGGAAGTGCTACTGGCATCTAGTGGGTAAAGGTGGGTAAAGGGTGGAACTAAACATCTTACACTACTATATTGCACAGGACAGCGTCCATAACAAAGAACCATCCAACTGAAACACAGATGTGCCAATGTTAAGAAACCAGCCAAACATGATGAAACCCTCGGGGAGTCACAAAAACCGGAGGACGTTACTATACTTAGGTTGCAAGGGTCAAGGTGAAAGACCTGTTACCAGATCCCAGTGAGAGCTTTAGTGTGGAAGGGAGCTATGAGTTAGGAGCTTTATAGGATTTTATAGGATTTAAGTATATACAATCTGGGGTATTCTCTTTAGAAAAAAGTAATGCAAAACTACAGATATGAAAGTAGGAGTGAAAGTGAATATTTAAAATAAAGGAATCACAAATTTTAAAAATCTAACAAATACAACAAACATAACAAAATCTAGAAGTATAGCTAAATATTTTACTAATTAATGGACAAGGCACTGGGGTGGCTCATTTGGTTAAGCATCTGGGTCTTGATTTTGGCTCAGGTCATGATCTCACAATTCCTGAGATTGAGCCCAAGGTTGGACTCTGCATTGACAGCGTGGAGCCTGCTTGCTCTCTCTCCCTCTCTCTCTGCCCCTCCCCTGTTTGACTGCACACTCTCTCTCTCTAAAATTAAATAAATAAACTTAAAAAAAAAACAGAACAGCTTTGGAACATCTTTTTTTCTGATTATTTTTATTGCATATTCTGATTGGGTTTTTTTAAGCTTATTTGTTTATTTTGAGAGACAGAGCCTGCAAGTGGAAGTGGGGGAGGGGCAGAGAGAGAAAGAGGGAGAGAATCTCAAACAGGCTCTGCACCATCAGTGCAGAGCCTTATGTGGGGCTGGAACTCATGAACTGGGAGATCATGACCTGAGCTGAAGTCAGACCCTTAACCGACTGAGCGTCTCAGATGCCCCTCTGACTGATTGCTCCTTCATGTAATAATTTTGTATGATCAAGTTTTATAGAGGAAAAAAATAAATATGTCAGTATTTTCTTTCACGTGATGGATTGAAATTTGTTTCTTATCACTGATAATTTAGACTCAATTATCACAATTTATGGCTTCACAATTCCTATTGTTAGTGTCATGTAATTTTTTCTTTGGTATTTGAGAAATTTGAGAAACCCTCCATCAAGTTTCTGTCTCATATAAGCTCTGAGATGTCAAGACATTTCAAGTTTTTTTGTGTAGTGACTAATATTAAATACTGTTTGAGTTGACAATAGTCATTAACCAGTATGTCCTAATTGTCCTCATTATAGTGTCTGATTGTGAGTTTTATATTATCTTCATCAATGCGAGTAATTCATGTCAAAATACCAACAAATCCTATCTTTCCCCCAATGTGTGTATGTGATTCATTCCCCTCTGTTAATTAGATTATCAAGCCAAGAAACTATTCATTTTTTCTATTCATAGTTTGTCTTCAAATTACAGCTTTTAGTATAACCTAAACATTTTTGGTTTATTTTTTAATATCAAAATAGTTGATGCTGATTTAATCACTCAATTTATCACTTATGGTTCATATTTCATTAATTGTTTATATTATTTCTCAGATTTTTGATTATAGAGAGAGGGAGATGGTAAAATAATTAATCTTTCATCTCTCAATCAGGAGTCTCTAATTTCTCACTTGTGTTATTGAAATAGTCTAAAATGTCTTCTTAAATATACTTCTTAATGTCACAACTTTTTTTTCCTTTTAACAAAAACATATGGCCATGTGGATACATTGTTGGGGTCCCTCTCTGGGCCTTGGAAAGAGCCTGTACATGTGAATAGCCCTGCAACTTAAATTTTCCTCATGGCATGGAAATGCTCTACCAAATGCAGTCAGCGCCAAATCTTGTCCCAGCCAGGAAGAAGCCACGGAAATAAATACCTCAACCTCTCTCTAGTGCTGGTGCCTCCGATGGGCCAAATGTAACTGGAAGAACTGACCTAAAGGGCCAAACAGAATGAAAAGCCCAGATAATTATGTTTAAATAATACTGCCTTCTAAATCTTCTATTTTACAGCATTTATACCTTATTTTGGAGTTTTGTGCTTATGTTCATAGAAAAGAAAAGCAAAAGAAAGAATGTGATTGGCATTTGCTCATGGAAATCACTTCTTCAAGAAGCACCTGCTAGCCTAAGTACGCCTGTGAATGCTGTACGATCTTGGTTCAGCAAAGCATATTCATCCCATTACACATTCACATTTCATAATCATTTTGAAAGCTTCAACACATGTCTTCTAATGGTGTCACTCTATATAATGAGATATGCAAATTAGAATGTTATAGAGAGTCTTAATTGCATTATATCATTCAGAGTTGTAAATGTTCAGCTAGTTACAGCCCAGGTAGGGCAATCAGAAGAAGAAAAGAAAAAAAGAAATATTCTTTTGGCTGTTTGACCCAAAAATGAAATAGACTTACATTGCTAATAGGCATATTAATATGCTCCTCAGACATCTATAGTAACAGTGGGTTAACAGGCATGGCCTCAAGAGATGTATCAGCATTTCCTTATAAATGCTTTAGGAACCCTGGCTTCAGTGTTTTGGGGTCCCCAGGCACTATTTTATATATTGTTTTAAACCTTATTATAAACCCCAAGGAATAAAAAAAAAAGAAAAACTTAAATGTGGCTTTTTGGTAAAGAGCATAGTATTGTAGAGCATATCTGCTGAAGAGAAAATGTGTTTCCTTTCATATTCTTTCCATGTAATTAAGTAAATTTCATAATGCTATTTTCCAAATGGTAAATGCTACCATAATTTGGCAAGATATGAAAATGGAACCCGGGAACCTTTTTCTGTCTCAAAGTAGGTAGCTTCTTTCAGTTATCATTAACTTCTAAGCAGGGAAGGAATCTCTAACACATTGTTTTACAATATTGCAGTCATCTGCCAATCCATTTTCACATCTCCGTTTCCACCGTGCATTGTTGTAAGCATGGGAGTTTAGATCCCAGGGCAGCAGACTATTGAAATAAAGGCTCTATTCCATTTAGACCCGTTCTTCATTTAAAAACCACCACCGTCCTTTCCTATACCTCCCTCACTCCCTTCTACCATCAAAGTCCCATCACGACCCCCACCATTACTATCCCTGTTACCCAGAAACCACTGTGCTGGGGCCATATTTTTCCAGAGTTGCCTTTGTCTTATTCACCTACTGCAGTTTCTTGAATGGTCTGTTTGGAATAACTTGCCTTCAAAGCCACACAGATCTATTCAGTCATGGTGGGATTAATGAGCTTCAAAACAGAAAAATCACAATTTTCCCTAAGACAACCCAAATCTCTCAATTGATCCATGGTAAAAGAATCCATTTATTCACTTATCTGATGAGTGATATTACTTGGGCGTTTCGCCATTATCTCAGTCACTATTTCCAAAATTATCTGATTAACTCTCCAAAACAAGATGCTTGAATTGAGTCCCATATTTCTGTCAATAGCATTATTTTCACAGTTGTCAGTTTTCTTAATTTGCTGGTTTTCTTTCCTCCTTATTCACTCTCTATTGCAAGTTAGTCCCCAAGTTACATTGGATTTTCTCTTTAAACATTCCTTACATTCCATTCCCTTCCCGTCATTGTTCCTTTCCCAGTGCCAGTTCTCTTGCCATTTCCTGCCTAGTTTATTGCATGTGCTTCATAAATCACTTCCACCCAATCTATTCCATAAATTGCTTCCAAATTAATATTTCAAAAACACAATTTTGTCATGTCATTCCTCTGCCGAAAGTCTTTTATGGATATCAGGTAACTAAAAATAATAATTTAAGTTCCCCAGTTTGGAAAACATTTCAGCTTACCAAAATGCATATCCTATCAGACTTCGTTTATCCCTCCTACCACCCCAAGGCTGATAGAGCAGTCTATATTAGCAGTAAATCAGAGTACAATGATGAGTGTACTCAAATTCAAAGAACAGTAGATTCCTGAGGCAGGAATCAAGGCCAAAGGTACTGAAATTTACAGGTTAAGCCAATGGGGATCACCTACAAGTGGATCGGAATCAAAGGGCAGAGGAAGAAAGATAGTTTCTAAGCAGTCCCTAAGATATTCCTTTTAACATAAGATCATCCTTCGGTCCACTGAAGACCTCAAATCTTTGCTTTCATGTACTACCCAGTATAAGCTTTCCACTTGGGCACTAGTAGTTCTCAGACTGTAGTACGTATCAGAACCACTTAAAAGGTTTGTTGAAACAGATTTCTGAGCCCTACACCCAAAATTTCTGATTCAGTAGGTTTGAGGCTAGAAAATTTACATTCCTAGTAAGCTCCTACGTGAAGCTAATGAAGCTAGTTTGGGGACCACACTTTGAGAATCAGTGCCCTAAGTAAATGAAAGGGCGGGCCTACGCCAGCCGACTCCATCTTGTTCTGTGTCCTTCACCTTGACCACACCTCCTCCCCTTGAGTAACCCCCCCTCACCTGCCTAACAGGACTTGGACCCTTCCCCAGGACCCTTCCCCAGACAATTGGCTGAGGCCACAGCCATTACCTCACCAACTGCCCCCAGGCCCCAATAAAACCTTTGTCCTTTTGAAACTCGCTCTCTTTCCCTGGTATCTCACCGCTGCGTCAGTGCAGGTAGGGGATTGAGCTCGCGCTAGCTCGAATAAAGGCTCTTTGCTTTTGCATCGGACTCGGCTCCCTAGTGGTCTTTGGGGATCACGAATTCTGGGCATAACAGTAAACTCATTCCCTTTGCTGTCTCTAAAATATATATTTATATTCATATTTGAATTCTCAAGTCCTACAAAGTGGCTAGAATGGCCACTCCACTTCAATCAATACAGTCTCCTTCTTTCCTACACCAAACTCTCCCTTTCTCTGCTGCTTACATCTTCATTATCTGTGCCTATAGCACTGGTTTGGGGGGGTGGGGGGTTGTTTGTTTGTTTATTTATTGTTGTTTCTGAGAGAGAGATTTTTTTTTTCCAAATAGACTTGATCCCTAATCCTGCCCTATTACATTCTAATTCTGTCTCTGCCTGTGTGTTTTCAAGAAAACTATTTAAACCCTTGAGCTCTTCTTCTCATTCCTAAAACAGGGATGATAATATCAGTTTTTATTTTGGGTAAAGATGCCAACATTTTGTTAATTTTTACACCTTTACTCATTACTTTCCAGTTCTGGTTTTTGCATTATGACGCTTCCATTTAGAATATTTTCCCTGCCTTCCCAATTCTGGAAGTCAAAGTGCCCCCAAACATTTGTTTTATGTGATCTTAACAATTCTAGTGATAAAATTTCCAAGGTGCACCCTTGTGGTCATTACATGTAACCCCTTCATTTGAGCTCTTTGTCAGAAATGATGTATTTGGTAGATGATAGATCAAACTTAATTCACTCCTCCTCTTTCTACCTTCTTAGGCAAAAGCTTTCTCTTAAGTTAAAAGGTTTCTGACATGGTGTGATCTGGCATAGATAATGGAGGAAGGAGGTAATTTGGCTAAGGGCCAAAGAAACAAAAAACACATACAAATATTTATTCAAAAATACCAATTCCTTCATATCATAGTCCATTATTATACCTTCCTTTTTCCGAGTCTTAAAAGTCAGTGGCTTGGAATTACACTGAGTGAAAAAAACTAATCTCAAAAGATGATATACTGTATGATTCCATTTGTGTAACATGTTTGAAATAATAAAATTACAGAGATGAAGAGATTAGTGGTGGCAACGAGTTAGGGACGGGCGTGGGTGCAGGTTTCTATTAAAAGGTAGCACAAGGAATGCTTCTGGTGACATAACTTCTGTATCTTGACTATGGTTCCACAAATCTATATATGTAGTAACATGGCATAGAACTAAATATGCACACACACGCGCGCTTGCACATACACACACACACACACACACAGACACACACACACACACACATAAACGAGTTCTTGTAAAACTGATGAAATCTGGATAAGGTCAGTGGTTCATGTCAATGTCAATTTCCCAGGCATGGTATTATACTTTAGTTATACAAGATGTTATCACTGGGGCAATTGAGTGCAGGATACACGGGATATCTTGACATTAATTCTCACAACTGCTGTGAATCTACAATTAAACACGAAGTAAGTTTAGCTGTTTTTGTTGTTTGTTGTTTTGTTTTGTTTTGTTTTGTTTTAAGTCAGTGGCACGGAAGGGTGGAATTGTCTGTTGGCTTTATGGTGATTTCCAAACACCTTAGTTGATGTCCAATTTAAAGAGCAAAATCCTTTAAGGATAGTAGTAGGATATTCCTGGACCGTGGCTAGAATTCCTGGATGAAAAGAAAAAAAAAACTTATAAAAATACAAAGAAACACATCTGCTATATTAGTTTTGCCTCACTCTAGCCTTAAATGTAAGTATTAGAGTTAGGAAATTGTAACATTCTGGAACAGTGCCAAGGTTTCACTGTGCTAGGCCCTGCCAGGTAAATCTGATACATGCCTCATATTAATTATTCAACAAATATTTACATGTCAGAATCACTGACTTTACCTTTGTTATTTTATACGAAGGGTCAAACATTTTAGAAACAGAGTGAATTTAAAGGCACTCTAATCCAACCCTTTTCATTTATGGAACTCAAAACAGAATGCCTCACTCAAAGCACAGCAAGATATTTGTATACTTGACCATTTGCTGTTATATTCAGTTAGGTACAAAATGCCTTTCTTTCCTTGTTCCTTCCACTCTTCAATACATAGAGCAACTGGGCCTGGTTTTGTGGCCCATCATCAACCCTTAAAGCGTGAATCTTCCAATAACTGCAAAGGTCAAAGCCATCATAAGTTCTATTCCATTCACAAGCTTTGTTCTTAACCATG
Source organism: Herpailurus yagouaroundi (assembly GCF_014898765.1). Classification (NCBI taxonomy): domain Eukaryota; kingdom Metazoa; phylum Chordata; class Mammalia; order Carnivora; family Felidae; genus Herpailurus; species Herpailurus yagouaroundi. The sequence goes on from NW_024412395.1 coordinate 38,484,533, forward strand.
ATATACTATGCCTACAACATAACTGCTTCTTTTCCTGTTTTTCTCATATTATCTCAGTGAGCCGGGGGGGGGGGGGGGGTGGGGGAGGAGAGAGAGGGAGAGAGAAAGAAGACTAAATGACTACATACTGAATTAATGAAATTGGAGAGAGTCCTAAACTAGATCTAGGCTAAGGACACACATGGAAAATTGTTTTCTATATCCTCTTCTCATAGGGTCCTACCCAGTCAGAAGATAACAAAAAGAGTGTTTGTTATTAAAGCTTAATTAACCATGAATGATTTGCGCGGTCAAAGAAACCCCTGAAGACAAATTACAAATACAAAAGAATTGTGTACTTGACACAGCAGATTAGATTGCTCTAGCTTATGTGAAAACTCATGCCCAACCTATGTTTTAAGCCTAATCCAGGCAATAGAGGGGAAATAAGGAGCTTGTCTTGACTATCTGCTTCTCATCACACTATGTAATCATTTTATTATACTTATGGTACCAAGCATCAGGAAGGCTGAGAAGGGCACAGCAGGGATGGTTTGTCTGCTCTACTATGTCTGGGACCTCAGCCGGGGTTGTCCAAGGAGCTATGGATGGATGTATAGCTCACCTGGGGCCATATGTCTGGGGCCTCCCATATTTTTAACTTGGACTCTTCCAGGCCCGGAATGTACAAGATAGCCCCTTTATTCATATGTCTGGCACTTGAGCTGGGATCACTGAAACAACTGGACACTAGCCTGCATCTCTTTCTGCATACATCCTTTCTGCAGGGCAAGCTTGGGCTTCCTACAACTTGGCTATCTGTGGTTGACTTCAAACATGTTTGTGTACCAACAACTCATCTCTTTCGTACTCATAGTGTTCCTACAAACACAAACCTTTCTATAGTCCATGTTTTATATTGTATTACACCTCTCTCTTTTTTTTTTTCTTTTAGAGAGAAAGAGAGACTGTGCAAGTGGGGGAGAGGAGCAGAGTGGGAAGGAAAGAGAATCTTAGCAGGCTCTATGTTGAGTGTGGCATTAGATCCCACCAACCTGGATCATGACTTGAGCCCAAATCAAGAGTCAGACACTCAACTAACTGAGCCACCCAGGCACCCTATGCCTCTTACTTCCTTTTAACATCACATTAAGCCCTAATTTGCACTGAATCCCAAAACTAGCTCTAATGCAAAGAACTCTCAGAACTGAATGATAAGAAAAGGACCCAGTTAAAGAGTGAACCAAAGACCTGAACAGACACCTCACACACACACACAAAAAGATACGCAGGTGACAAACAAGCATATGAAAAGATGCTTACATCATACGCCATCAGAGAAATGCAAATTAAAATAATAATGAGATAATAGTACACACCTATTAGAACAGCCCAAATCTAGAACACTAAGAATATCAAATGTTGGTGGGGATGTGGAACAACAAGGACTGTCATTCATTACGGGTCAAAATACAATATGGTACAGCAACTGTAGAAGACAGTTTGCTGATTCCTTATGAAGCTAAACATATTCTTACTACATGATAGCAGCAATTGCACACTTTGGTATGTACCTTCCCAAAATGAAAATGTATGTCCACACAAAACCCTGCACATGGATGGATACCATAGTAGTTTTATTTATAATTGTTAAAACTTATAAGCAATCAAGATGTCCTTCAGTAGGTGAATGGATTAATAAACTAGGATATATCCAGGCAATGAAATATTATTCAGTGCTTTAAAAAAATGCACTATCAAGCTTTGCAAGGACACAAAGGAGCCTTAAATGCATATTACTAAGTAAAAAGGCCAATCTGAGAAGGCTACATAATATATGATTCCAAATATATGGCATTCTGGAAAAGGAAAAACTATCAAGTCAATAAAAAGATTAGTGATTGCCAAGGATTGGGTGAAGATAGAGGGGTAACCAGGCAAAAAGCAGGTTTTTTAGGGTGGTGAAAAATACCCTGTATGATACCATAATGATGGATCCATGTCATTATACATTTGTTCTAACCCATAGAATATGGAACACCACAAGTGAACCCTAATATAAACTATGGGCTTTGGGTGATGATTATGTGTCAATGTAGATTCATCAATTATAACAAATATATCACTCTGGTAGGGTACGTAGGGTAGGTAATAGGAGGGGCTATGCATCTGTAAGGGTAGGGAGTATATGGGAAATCTTTGCACATTCCTTTCAATTTTGCTATGAAATTAAACTGCTCTAAGAAAATAAAATCTTAAAAAAAAAAAAAAAACAACCACAGCTCTGCATTCCTGTACACCAACAATGAAGCAACAAAAAGAGAAGTCAAGGAATCCATCCCATTTACAGTTGCACCAAAAACCATAAAATACCTGGGAATAAATCTAACCAAAAAGGTGAAAAATCTATACACTGAAAACTATAGAAAGCTTATGAAAGAAATTGAAGAAGACACAAAAAAATGGAAAAAGATTCCATGATCCTGGATAGGAAGAACACATATTGTTAAAATGTCGATACTACCCAAAGCTATCTACATATTCAATGCAATCCCTATCAAAATGACACCAGCATTCTTCACAGAGCTAGAACAAAAAAATCCTAAAATTTGTATGGAAACAGAAAAGACCCCAAATAGCCAAAGCAATCTTGAAAAAGAAAACCAAAGCAGGAGGCATCACAATCCCAGACTTCAAGCCATACTACAAAGCTGTCATCATCAAGACAGTATGGTACTGGCACAAGAACAGACACTCAGATCAATAGAACAGAATAGAGAATCCAGAAATGGACCCACAAACATATGGCCAACTAATCTTTGACAAAGCAAGAAAGAATATCCAATGGAATAAAGACAGTCTCTTCAGCAAGTGGTGCTGGGAAAACTGGACAGCAATATGCAGAAGAATGAACCTGGACCACTTTCTTACACCATACACAAAAATAAACAAAATGGATGAAAGACCTCAATGTAAGACAGGAAGCCATCAAAATCTTCAAGGAGAAAGCAGGCAAAAACCTCTTTGATCTTGGCCGCAGCAACTTCTTACTCAACACGTCTCCGGAAGCAAGGGAAACAAAAGCAAAATGAACTACTGGGACCTCATCAAAATAAAAAGCTACTGCAAAGTGAAGGAAACAATCAGCAAAGCTAAAAGGCAACCAACACAATGGGAGAAGATATTTGCAAGCGACATATCAGATAAAGGGTTAGTGTCTAGAATCTATAAAGAACTTATCAAACTCAACACCCAAAAAACAAATAATCCAGTGAAGAAATGGGCAAAAGACATGAATAGACACTTCTCCAAAGAAGACATCCAGATAGCCAACCGACACATGAAAAAATGCTCAACATGACTCATCATCAGGGAAATACAAATCAAAACCACAATGAGATACCACTTACACCTGTCAGAATGCCCAACATTAACAACTCAGGCGACAACAGGTGTTGGCGAGGATGCGGAGAAAGAGGATCTCTTTTGCATTGTTGATGGGAATGCAAGCTGGTGCAGCCACTCTGGAAAACAGTATGGAGGTTCCTCAAAAAACTAAAAATAGAACTACCCTATGACCCAGCAATTGCACTATTAGGTATTTATCCAAGGAATACAGGTGTGCTGTTTCGAAGGGACACATGCACCCCCATGTTTATAGCAGCACTATCAACAATGGCCAAAGTATGGAAAGAGCCCAAATATCCATAGATGGATGCATGGATAAAGAAGATGTGATATATATATATATATATATATATATATATATCTCCAATGGAGTATTACTCAGCAATCAAAAAGAATGAAATCTTACCATTTGCAACTACATGGATGGAACTGGAGGATATCATGTTAAGTGAATTAGTCAGAGAAAGACAAAAATCATATGACTTCACTCATATGAGGACTTTAAGAGACAAAACAGATGAACATAAGGGAAGGGAAACAAAAATAATCTAAAAACAGGGAGGGAGACAAAACAGAAGAGACTCATAAATATTGAGAACAAACTGAGGGTTACTGGATGGGGTGTGGGAAAGGGGATGGGCTAAATGGGTGAGGGGCATTAAGGAATCTACTCCTGAAATCATTGTCGCACTACCTGCTAACTAATTTGGATGTAAATGAAAAAAAATTAAATTAAAAAAATTTTTAATGAATAAATGCTAAAAACAAATTTTTTAAACAAAAAAAATAAAGAAAAATTTAAAAAAAAAAGCTCCGACAAATAAGACTGCAATTACTCTAATATCATAAGTATTTGATTAAAATTAGACACCACTCTCATGGCAGGTTCAAAATCCCCAGCTGAGAGCCACCAGAATAGAGTTATTACATTTAAATCAGTGAGCAGAAGGGTGTCAGTGTTTCTTCAAGTCCTTAAACACAATCTGAGCTGGATGAGTAAGAGCAAATTTTATTTCATTTCGTAAACAAAATGCTGAGTTGAATCATGTTTCTAAATAAGAGGATAGGAAAAACAGAAGCGCCTGGGTGGCTCAGTGGGTCAAGCATCCAACTCTTGATCTCAGCTCGGGGGTTGATCCCTGAGTCACAGGTTCAAGCTCTGCGTTGGGTCCCACACTGGTACCAATCTCCCTCTCAAAGGACTCCACCACTCTTGTGCTGAGCCCTAACAGTCTGTCCAGTGCAGTTCAGCACTGGTGGCATCCTCCATAGGAAGTATGTAAGGTCCAGAGCTTTCATGCTTCTCTCAAAAATTTAAGAAGTTGTGCTATCCCCTTCGGTTCTCAAACTTGTTTAAGACACAGCTAGATTATTAGGCAATGCAATCCATGCTAATGCAAATGACTTGCTTTAAAGGGATCTTCCAGAATATCAAAGGAATAATTTTTCTGGTAGAACTGTCAGGTTCCACAGCAAGTCTGCTGAGGCATTGGTCTTTTTGTGACACTCAGATTTTGTCATGATCAATGACAATCTAAGCTTTATAATTTTAGGACTGCCATTCATATATACAATTGAATATTTATGTATTAATTCATTCTGAAGTCAGTATAGGAAATTGATTAAGAGCAATTGCTCTGATCCCGGCTACAGGGCTTGAATCCTGGTTCCAATCTGTTGCTCGTGTGACTTTGGACAAGTACTTAACCTCTCAGTGCTTCAGTTTCCTCATCTATAAAATGCAGAATATATTAACACCTTCTTCTAAGGGTAGTTTTGATGATTAAATGAGTTAATGCATGTAAAAAATACATAGTAAGCACTCCATCAATGACAATTGTAAATATTCACTCATCTGTAACTGGCTTATTCCCAAAAGGTTTAAATAAGCCAACTGAATAAATAAGACATTATATATGTAAAGCAATTCCATTTTTATGATGCTATCTTTTTAGAAATAATAAACAAAGCAAGTCACTCCTGAAAAAGAAATACAGTGTTACTCATCCATAACTACTAATTACTATCATTTCAAATTAGATTTTGAAATGACTCAATACTGAGAAGTGACAGCTACCAGTTGAAGAAGAAAAAAATTCACCAACTAGAAAAACACAACAGTGTGACATTGCCCATTTAGTTATCTATATTTCCCACTAGACTGTATTTTCTGTAGGAGACAGGACTACGTCTTTATTTTTCATTGTAATTCCCAGCTCTAGCATATTGCATATATTAGATGTTCAATACATTTTTAAATGAATGAACGCTGAGAGTCATCAGTAGCAGAGTAGATTATGCAAAACAGCAAATTTACATTTGTCTCAGTAATTTCTTCTAGTGGAGGATTTATAATATAGCTATTCTATACATTACATTAAAGTCTGAGATGTTTCAGGTCAATCCAAACCAATGGAGATACCAAATCCATGTCAAGCTCATGTGTGCAATACTGTTTCTAAGGAAGAGAAGTCTTATATATTCTAAACTATGGAAGTATTCTAAAGTAACTTCCATAAGTTTCACTTGTCTAGAAAAAAATCAGATACCCAAATATTTTTTTTAATTTTCTAATATGAAATAAACATGCCTCTTCCTGTGTTCCCATAACACAAGGTGCATATTTCTGGCACTGCTTCCTCTGTAGTGTATCTGTTGGTTTTTGTGAGTATTCCATTATACTAAGCATGTGTATTTCATTTTTATATCCCCCATGCTATCTGGTATGTAATAGAAACCCAATAGCTATTTGTTTAATTAGTTAATCAATGCCTTATTTTCTATGTGAATTTTTTCATTAGGGATATTTGTCCCCCAAGTGAAGTCCTCTTTATCTAAACCATCATCTTAGAGGGTAGTACCTTTTGGCATTTTGTGTCAGCGTCTACCCATTGCCCTCAGATAATGTCGTTAACAATGCTCATAAGGTCCTCCTAGTCCAGCTCCTGCTAGTGTCTCCAGAGCCTTCTCCTGTCATTCCCTACCTCACAATATCCCTTGAGCTACAAGTGAACTGCATTGTATGAACTGGTTAACCAGGAATTCTCAATGAGTATTAAAAAGAAAAACGTCAAGGCTCTCGCTAATTTACTATTCAAAAAAAAATAATTTTAGGGAGAATTTCTTTGTCTGGTTGGGATCAGTAAGAAAGAATACAGGTTACTCTCCAAGGGCTTCAGTGATGGCTCCTCTCTCTGATTTTTGATTGTTAAGCTCCAAACATGATATTTTCTTGTCCCTGAATTATAATTTATTTTGATTAGAGATTGACTCTTTCTTTAGTAAATATTTATAACCTTGAAATAGATATGTGGGCAGCTGCAAATGCATGATTTTTTAACAATAGGCACTATATTTGTTTTTGCCATAAATTTTCAATAAAGTATAAATAAAATTATATGATTTCCATAGACATATTTGCATCTTTCTAACCATGTATGGGTACTTCACACACCTCCATGAAATGGTGATTTATGCAGACATATTGTTTTCAAGCATGAAATCCATACTTTTCCTAAATCTCTTGTGTTAATTCTTTGAAAAACAAGTGCTTATTCTTAATACGAGCTGTATTATCATATGTATCAACATTTACATACTCTTCATCTTACAGAAAAGATTATAATTTAGGTATGTGAATTTATTTTCTAAGAGAATGGGTTTTTCTTTTCTTTCAAAGAAATTGAGCATTTACATTACCCCACTTGAAAAAGAAAGGTATAGAGTGAACATTTCATGATGGATAAACAAAATAGCGTTGGAATAACAGTGACTTTTCTCCCTCAATAGCCAACATCCCTGATTTTTTTGCTTACCTTTATAAAAACTTCAAAAGGACAATCACAACATGCAAAACGTAAAAAAAAAAAGAGGTCATATTCCACAAACATCTGTCCACAGAAAAATTCATAGCCTTCAAATAGCCATGCAATTTGATGCTTTGAAGCATGACCCGGACACCCAGAACGTGCCTTTAAAAACAGAGCACATCATCACTTTGTGGTTCTGGTGTTACCCTTTGCATAAGATTTGTTGACAGCAAGATATGTGACAATCCTGAGTCTGGACTTCGAGTTTAAAGCTTAGAGGTAATACAGACAACTCTGAATGAGTGTCTTCTTAAAGAAACCAGGCAATGTTTTCAAAGAACCAAGTGTTATTAACAAGCAATTAGTGATAAGAGGAAAGAATAGCAATGTGTGTTCATTTTGCAATATATACATGTACGAACTCATTCTGTTGCACACCTGAAATAAACATAATGTTGAGAAAAGCAACAACAGGAAAAAATACCAAGATCCATTAAAATCCTTGCCTTCTGGATACATATACTTATGAAGAACAAGTACTATTTCCATGACCCATTATGCAATAAACTTGCATTCCTTGCAGCAGTATTTATATTTTAGTTTAAATACAACTCCTTTTTGGGGCGCCTGGGTGGCTGAGTCGGTTGAGCATCCGACTTCAGCTCAGGTCATAATCTCACAGTTTGTGAGTTTGAGCCCCGCATCGGGCTCTGTGCTGACAGCTCAGAGCCTGCAGCCTGCTTCAGATTCTGTGCCTCCCTCTCTCTCTGCCCCAACCCACTCGCATTCTGTCTCTGTCTCTCTCAAAAATAAACATCAAAAAAAAAAAATTAAAAATAAATGAATAAATATTACTCCTCTTTAAATGAGAAAACTTTCTCCTTTTTATTAAGTTTTCAGAGATGTTACAAATTTGAGGTATTCATATGCTATTTATTTTTCTACAGGAGCATAAAAATCAAAGAAAACGAAATCATTCACATGGGGGGAAATTGAAACTTTGGATCCTAAGCTGACTCGCATGTGTGGTTGCTGATTTATTCTTCTTTGCTTCTTTCTTCTCACTAATGAAAACTAATTATCAGTCATTCCTTAAGACTTTCACAGCCATAGGCTGTTGAACCAATCTTGATAGATGATTTTTTTTGTACGCTTTACTCTATGCAAGAAAAGCAGAAAATGTTAGGAAATAGAAAGTGACAAATATATTTTCAATTAATAAAGTATAAAAAATCAGAAATAAAGTATAGCTATTGCATTATTATAAAATGACTTCTCAAGCTAGGATATTCACAACTTTTAAGGTATGGATTACAGTGGTAGAAAATATTCTAAACCAACAAGATTAAAATGAGGAATGGGTGCCTCTTGGTTAATTTTATTTGATGGTGAGAAAAAAAATAGCTTTTTTTTTTTTAATTTACCAAACTTATGCATGAGTACATGATCCCTTGGAAAAATCTTCAATGCAGAAATCTACATAATAAAATGGGAAAGGTTTATTCACCTTTTCCAATTCCTTTACCCCTCCACATAAGTAACCACTGTCATATGAGTAAGAGAAATGACACCATCAAGATGACAACATAAGTCATTCCTGAATTCATTTCCATTTTCAAATCTCAGATATAAATCCCAATTGATCATGGCAAATGATCCTTTTAATATGCTGATGAATTCAATTTGCTAATATTTCGTTGAAAAATTTTGCATTTATGGGTGCTTGGCTGGCTCAGTTGGTAAAACATGTGACTCTTGATCTTGGGGTTGTAAGTTCAAGCTCCACATTGGGTGGAGAGATTACTGAAAAATAAAATCTTAAAAAAAAAAAGAAAAGAAAAGAAAATTTTGCATTTACATTCATGAGGGATATTGGCCCAGCCTTTTCTTTTCTAGTAGCTTCTTCTTCTAGTTTTGATATCAGGATAATACTGGTCTTATAAAATAAGTTTGGAAGTGTTCCCTCCTCTTTCATTTTTTAGAAAAGCTTAACGTTTGGTGTTAATTATAAATGTTTGATAAAATTCACCAGTGGAGCCATCTAGTCATGGGCTTCATTGGAAATTTTTGATTACTGATTTAATCTCATTATTAATTGGTCTATTCAGGTTTTCTATTTCTTCCTAATTTAGTATTGATAAATTGTATGTTTCTAAAAATTTTCATTTCTTCCAAGTTGCCAGTTTTTTGGCATAGAGTTGTTCATAGTAGCCTCTTATGATTTTGAATTTTTGAATTTTTGTGGTATAAGTCGCAATGTCTCCTTTTTCACACATAATTTTGTTAATGTGGGTTGATTTTTTTTTTTTTTTTTTTTTTTTTGCTGTGTTAGTCTAGCCATGGGTTTATCAATATTGGTTATCTTTTCAAAGAGCCCTTAGTTTTGTTAATCTTTACTACTATTTTTCTGTTCTCTATTTCATTTAATTCTGCTCTAATCCTTGTTATTTTCTCTCCTCTATTATCTTTGGGCTTAGGTTGTTTTTCTTTTGCTAGCTCCTTAAGGCTCAGGATTAGGTTGTTTATTTGGGATCTCTCTTAGTTTTTTTTTTTTTTTTATTTTTTTTTCAACATTTATTTATTTTGGGGACAGAGAGAGACAGAGCATGAATGGGGGAGGGGCAGAGAGAGAGGGAGACACAGAATCGGAAACAGGCTCCAGGCTCTGAGCCATCAGCCCAGAGCCTGACGCGGGGCTCGAACTCACGGACCGCAAGATCGTGACCTGGCTGAAGTCAGACGCTTAACCGACTGTGCCACCCAGGCGCCCCTCTCTTACTTCTTAATGTAGGCATTTATTGCTATGAACTTCCCTCTTAGAGCTCCTTTTGCTGCATCCCATTAGTTCTGGTATATTGTGTTTACATTTTTGTTTGTCTAAAGAAATTTTGTTATTTGCTATTTAAGTTCTTATCTGATCCATTAGTTTTGCAGGAGAATGTCGTTTAATTTCCATGTGTTTGTGAATTTTCTAGTTTTCCTCTTATTAGTGTTTCTAGTTTCATGCCATTGTAGTAAGGGAAGATACTTGATATTTCAGTCTTCTTGAATTTGCTAAGACTCTTATGTGGCTTATCACATAGCCTATCCTAGAAAATGTTCCTTGTGCACTTGAGAAAGAGGTGTATCCTGCTGTTGAATAGAATGTTTTATATATGTTCATTAGGTCCAAATAGTCTACAGTGTTGTTCAAATTCTCTATGTCTTTATTGATTCTCTGTGTGGATCATCTATCCATTGCTGAGAGTGGGGTATTAAAATCCCCAGCCATTATTGTATTACTGTTTATTTCTCCTTTTAGCTCTGGTAGTTTTTGCTCTATATATTTAGGTGCTCTGATGTTGGGTGCATAAATATTTACAATTGTTATATCTTCTTGATGTATTGACCCATTTATTATTATATAATGACCTTCTTTGTCTCTTTTTATCATTTTCAGTTTAAAGCCTATTTTGTCTAATGTAGGTATAGCTACCCTTAATGGATTTTTTTGATCATCATTTGCTTGAAATATCTCTTTCAAGCCCTTCATTCTTGGTCTGTGTCTTTCTTTAAGGTTAAGGTGAGTCTCTTGTAGGTGGCATATTGTTGGATCTTTCTCCAATCCATTCAGCCATTCTGTGTTTTTTGATTGGAGAATTTAATCCATTTTAAAGTAATTATTGATAGGTAAGAACTTTCTATTGCCATTTTATTAATTATTTTCTGGTTGTTTTCTAGATCCATTATTTCTTGTTTCTTATCCTTCTGTATTTTTTCCAATGTTTTCGTGTTTTGTTATATCAAAGTATGCTTTAACTTCTTTATTGTGTGTGTGGGGGGGGGTTTTTTTTTTTTTTTGGTCTAATTATTACATTTCCCCTTGTAGTTACCAAGAGACTTACATAAAATATCTTAAACTTATAAAACTGTATTTTAAACTGATCACCTCAATGGAATTTGTATACTTTGCACTTTTAGTTCTTTTCCTCCTCACATTTTAGCTTATTGTTGTTACAATTTACATGATTTTTATATTGTATAACTAATAACAGATTTTTGTATTTACCATTATTTTTGCTACTTTTTAAAAGCTTTTATTTTATTTATTTATTTATTTTTTAATTTTTTTTTTCAACGTTTATTTATTTTTGGGACAGAGAGAGACAGAGCATGAACGGGGGAGGGGCAGAGAGAGAGGGAGACACAGAATCGGAAACAGGCTCCAGGCTCTGAGCCATCAGCCCAGAGCCCGACGCGGGGCTCGAACTCAAGGACCGTGAGATCATGACCTGGCTGAAGTCGGACGCTTAACCGACTGCACCACCCAGGCGCCCCTTTTAAAAGCTTTTAAACTAGAGTTGTGAGTTATTTGTCACTCTTACCATAATGTAGAATCTAACTATGACTATATATTTGCCATTACCAATGAATTTTTGTTATCTTTTTGTGTTTATTGATGTTCGTTTTTTTTTTCTCCACTCAAAGAATTCCCTTTAGTATTTCTTGCAAGACAAATCTGGTGGTAATGAACTCTCTCAAATTTTGTTTGTTCAGGAAAGTCTTTACCCTTTCTTTCTTTCTGAAGGACAGCTTCACTAGGTATAGAATTCTTAGTTGACACTTATTTTCTTTTAATATTTTGAATACATTATCCCATTATCTTCTGGCCTGAAAATTTTCTGTTGTGAAATCTTTCAATAGTCTTATTCATATATAAAAGAATGAAACTGGACCCCATCTGACACCATTCACAAAAATTAACCCAAAATGGATTAAAGACATAAATTTAAGACCTGAAACCATGAAACTCCTAGAAGAAAACACAGCAACAAAACTCCTTGAGATGGGTCTTGGTAATGTTTTTTTTTTTGGATATGATATCTAAAGCACAAGTAACAAAATAAAAAATAAACAAGTGGGACTACATGAAACTAAAAAGCCTCTGCACAACAAAAGAAATCATAAACAAGTAAAAAGACAACCTATGGAAAGGGGAAAAAATGCAAGCCATATATCTGATAAGGTGTTAATATCCAAAACAATGAACCCATACAACTCAATAAGAAAAAATCAGATAACCCAATTAAAAGATGGACAAAGTACTTGAATAGACATTTTTCCAAAGAAACTATACAGACAGCCAACAGGTACATGAAAAGACACTCATCATAACTAGTAATTAGGAAAATGCCATCAAAAACCACAATGGGATATCACCTCATGCCTGTTAGATGGCCATCATCAAAAAGACAAGAGATAACAAATGCTGGCATGGATGTAAAGAAAAGGGAACCCTTGTGCACTGTTGGGGAGACTGTAAATCGATACAGCCAGTACGGAAAACAGTTTAGAGGATTCTCAAAAAGTTAAAAATAGAACTATTATATGACCAAACAATCCTACTTTCTGGGAATACATCCAAAGACAATGCAAATACTAACTCAAAAAGATATCTGCACCTCCATGCTCATAGCAGCACTACTTACAAAAGCCAAGACATGGAAAATACCTAAATGTTAAATTGTGACTAAATAGATAAAGAAGTTGTGATATATATACAATAGAATATTATTCAGCCCTAAGAAAAAAGGAAATCCTACCATTTGTGACAATGTGGATGGACCTTGATGACATTATGCAAAAGGAAATAAGTTCAAACAGAGAAAGACAAATGCAGCATGATCTCACCTATCTGTGGAACCAAAACAGCAACAACCCAGACTCATAAAAAAAGAGATCAGGTTTTGATTACTAAAAGCAGAGCATGGGTAAAGGTGATTGGAAGAAGGTTATCAAAAAGCAAATTTCCAATTATAAGCTAAATAAGCACTAGGGATGTAATGTACAACATGATGACCATGGCTAACACTGCTGTCTGATACATAGGGAAGTCATTAAGAGAGTAGGTCCTAAAAGTTCACAAGAGAAGGGTTTTCTTCCTTTCTTCCTTTCTTCTTTCCTTTATTTGGATCCCAGAGGATGGATGTTAGCTGAACCTATTACGGTAATCATTTCACAATATATGTAAGTCAAACCATTATGCTCTATGCCTTAAACTTATACAGTGATGTATGTCAATTATTTCTTAATAAGCCTAGAAAAAAAGAAACCTAATAAAAAAAAATAAGTGATATGAAACATTCCAGAAGGTTGTCTGTGCATTTAGATTTATGTGTAAAACATTATATGTAAAATCTATATAATGATCTTATTTATAAATTCATATATTGTATTTATCTATACATTATATATGTATGGTATTGTGATTTTTAGTAAGTAATATGTATTTGGTCTGTCCTCATTTCTGGCACAGAGCTAAACCCCTTGGAATTTCTTAAGTGATGAGAGTGATTAAGGTCTTTTGTTATATGAATGAGGTGACTTTTGGAGTACCCAAGGATCTTGGCTGGTTGCCAGAAAAAACCACCAGGTGATTAGAGGGTTGGACTTTCCGGTCCTACCCTCCCCCCACCTCTGTGAGGGGGAAAGGGCTGGAGACTGAGTTCAGTCGTCAATTGCCAATGATTAAATCATTCAGGCTTATGTAATAGAGCTTCCCAAAAAATCCACAAAAGGGTAGGGTTCAGAGAGCTGCCCAACTGGTGAACACATGAAGAGTGATGCTCTTGGAGAGGGCATGGAAGTTCTGCACCCTTTCTTCATACCTTGCTTTATGCATCTTTTCCATCTGGCTATTCCTGAGTTATAGTCTTTTATAATAAACTGCTGATCTAGTAAGTGAAATGTCTCTGAGTTCTGTGAGGCCCTCTAGCAAATTAGTGGAACCTGAGGAGGGCTTCTTGGGAACCTTTGATTTATAGCCAGTCAGTCAGAAGTATAGGTAACAACCCGTGCTTGCGATTGGCATCTTGAGTTGGAGGGTGTTGTTGGAACCTCCATTCTATAGACAGTTGATGAGAAGCACAGGTAATAACTTGGGCTTATGTATCCTGTGCAACTAAGCCCTTACCCTATGGGATTTGATGCTTTCTCCAGGTATCATGTCAGAATTGAGTTAAATTATAAGACACTCAACTGATGTACAAGAATTGCTTTTTGGTGTGGGGAACCTCCACACACATTGGAATTAGCACCAGAACCTGTAAGAAGATGCTACATAACTATACATATTATTCTTAACAATATTTCTTAGAGATTTACCATAGCCAGATTTATATGTCTTACTTACATTTTTTTACCAATTATGCTATATTCTATAGTTTAAATAGATTACATTTTACTTATTAATTCCCCCCCAAAAAAACTTTTTAGTTCTTTTCAAGCTTCACTTTTACAAACAGTGCTATGCTAGGCATCCACGAGCATATATCTTTTTGCTTAAGGAGAATTTCTCTAGGAAGGATACTTAATTTTGGAGCCTATTTTCATAGGTATTGCCAAACTGCCTTCCAAAAATGCTATCCCAATTTACACATACATCAACAATTTTAGGAAATGGCTCATTTCCCCTCATCCTCACCAACAAAGGATACTGTCTGTGCCCCTTAATTTTTTACTAGCTTACAGTTTTAAAAAATGGTCTCTGATTATTGCTTGTTAGAAATGATAGCAAAAAAGAAAAAAGAAAATTGTTGTATTAAAAGATTATTTGAAAAAGTCTAAAACCCTTAGTCTTTCTTCAGGCGTTCCCAAAGGAGAGAAAAAAATTATCCAAAAAAAAGAGGGAAAATTTTTCAAAGAAATAATTGAGAATATTTTTTCCAAAACTGAACGGCATTCTATACTGAGATGGCCCCGTGAACACACAACACAGCATCATACATTGAGAAAGACCCACAACATAGCCCAGGAAAATTTTATAATACTGAAGTTAAAAAGAAGATCCTAAAGCAATCAGAATGTCATAGCCAGAGTGATCGTTATAAAAATTTAATAAGATGATTTTATTCCCCAATTGAAGTTTCATGGTTCAATTAATTGCTCCCTACTGCTTATTGGTGCAAATATAAAACATAAATTCCTTTGTATGCCTTTGCGAAATCCAGATTCTGATTACCGGTCTAATCCTGGCCAATATCCCCTCCTTGGATTTTATATGCCAGCATTACCCAAAAACCCTGGGCCTTTCATATTTCTCTGCCTTTAATCTTTAGATTCCCTTTTTGACTTAGAAGTAAATATCTACTATCTCTGCAAAACAGAGGGTGCTCCCAGGCATTCTTGGGCACTCCATCACAACATATGGTTTACAGGCCCCTATTTAGAGTTATTAATATACTGTGCTAAAAGTGTTTGTTTTTATGTATGTCTTCCTTACTAGACTGTAAGAGACTTGAGAGTAGTGACTATGGATTTTCTTCTTTGTTATTTCCCACATTCCTACACTAGCACATAGAGAACCGGCAGTCAAGATTGGTCAGATAAATGAACCCAAAAGAGGCCTTTCATGATGGACAGCATTGTAAACCACCAAATACAACTATAAAGTGATGAGTGGAAGATGGAATTGAAATAAAAAGTACTTGTATTCTCAGGGGCTAATAAGAGAGTGGTAATAGAAATAATAAAAACAACCCTACCTTACTGGGGATTAATCATGTCCCGGCTATTTTCATCTCAGTGACAGATGAAGAAATGGAGACATAGTTAGGATAAGTAAATTGCTCAAGATAACACAGTTAATAGTTGGCAAGTCTCAGTATAGATGAGTGTTTTGTTGGTTACCAATGATTGCTACTTTCATTTCAGTGCTCATAGGAAGTATCAGGAATCTTGCTCAATCTTGTACATGATACAGTGCGCTGCATTCTGGAGCTATGAAATAACTATTATCTTTCATATTCAGAACTATTCCCCAGCATACTCCTAAAAGAGTCTAAAGCTACCATTCCCGGGTTGGGGGGGGGGGAGGGGGAGCTGGGTGGCTCAGCCAGGTGAGCGTCCAACTCTTGATCTCAACTCAGATCTTGATCTCAGGGTTGTGACTTCAAACCCTGTGTCGGGCTCCATGCTGGGCTCCACCGGAGCCTGCTTCTTCCCTTTCTTTTTCAAAAACATATAGGTTTAAACCAGGCAACTAATCTAATTCCTAAAGGATTCCTGATATCAGCACAAGCTACGCTAATTCCTCTCTAAAAACTCCAAATAGAAAAGAACAAGGAGAGCAAGATACATACACAGAGTCTTATATACACCACCGAAAACAAAAAGCTCTAAGACAAGGGTTCATCCTATTGAACATGTCAAAATTTCTATTTCACCATGCCTCCAGATCCTAAGCACTCCATGGAAGTTCAAGGCACCCAGAATGATGCAAAACTGGGCACTGTGTATCTATCTACTCGCTTATGTGTTATCTATCTGACCTAGCCCATTTTAAACAGACAAACTTTGAACCTGCAAATAAATAAGTTTTATTTTAATTACTAAACAAACGTTTTACTTGCCTTCGATTAGGTATGCCATTATTTATGCCCTAATTAGTGTCAGAGCAATTTTGTGTCTGTGTATGTCATAATATGTCTAGTGCCTCAAGCGTTTCTTCTGCATTGTGTATCTTAAGAACATAAGTCACTATGTATAAACCCACAAAGAAAGTGTTAAGCAACAAAGCTAACCATTGTCAAAAACTCTCATGTTCATACCGACTCAAAGACATCTTATTCCTTGGAAAAAAATCAATGGAAGTTATCCACATATGTTAAAGAATCATTTCAAAAAAATACTTTTTCTATAAATAAATACATTTTGTATAAGTAAGCCAAATGTACATAATGTAATTTAGATACACTTGGCATCCTAAAAACACTTGGGAGAGTATTCACGAAATCATTCACTAAATGCTATAATATTCTGTCACTGTATCATAATATTTTATATGCAAAATATGCCCTTCCTAAAGTGGGCCTAAAAACACTCATTTCTGAGACGTTTATCTGGAATATAAATGTGTTAATGCACTATGGGGTAAAACACTTGAGTGCGTAAGGATTTTTCCTAGGTCCCAGAAATGTATCTAAAGATAAATCTTTCTTCCCTTTTAATGACATATTCACAGTAGTTAGCATCTAAATATTAAAGTGTTCATAAAATTTTTTTTCAAATCCTCATTTCATGACATGTTACCCGTTGTGCAGTTGGAAACAAACTGGGATACTGGCTCTGACATACAAGAGAAGCAAGACAGTATTGACCAAGAGAAAGAAAGATGGCCTTAGTCAAGCTTGTGAGACCACTTTAAGCATTATCATTTTACAAATCTGTAAACAGACAAGTACTTCCTAAGAAGAAAACAAAAGTTAACTGCCTCAAAAATCAATCTAATTCACAAAGTCGACATTATAAACACGGCCCAAGTCGTGTCATGGCTGATAGCAACGTTCTTGTACCCAAAGAAAATTCATATGGTGTGCAATGATGTAGTGAATGTGAAAGGATGTAGAGAACTCATTCATATAGTCTCACTGCATAATTCTGAACTTCCTTAACATGGCCCCTCCACTCTCGGATTTATCCTATGCCTTCAAAAGATAGAAAGGAACCACAAACAGGACAGAAAGAGAAACAAAACTGCATAATCACTTCAGGAAGTTTTGTGGTCAAAATCCAGAGCTCAAGGGGTACCTGGGAGACTTAGTCAGTAGAGTATCAGACTCTTGATCTCAAGGTCATGAGTTCAAGCCCCACATTGGGGGGGTGGAGCCTCGTTGTAAAATAAATGAATAAATACACAAACAAATAAATAAAAACAGAGCTGAAAATAATGTAAGGATTAAGTTGAACAAAATGTTTACTATGCAAATTGAAGGGTTTGCACTAAGTTTCCACACTGAAGCCATGACAAGACTAAAAAGAAAAAAAGAAATGGTTAATTTTTTAAAAACCCTCAATACCACTTACAAACAAATTCCTAGTTATTGAATAAATTAGAATAATAAAAATACCTTGCCATTAAACAGCTTTAGAAATCAAGGTACAAGCACTGTAAACAAAATCACCTAAAAGTCAACACTTCTTTCAATGATCAGAAGAATTAAAAATGTTTAAAATAAGCTAGTCATAAAGCTAAAAACAAAAATCAACCCCCCATCATTCACATTGGTATTTTTAAATGCACAATTAGTTATATCAGAGATGTTCTTGTTAGAAACGTTTATAGTTAGTTTTAGAAGAAAAAGTCAATGATAGCAGCTTCGTTTATTTCTTTTGTGCAAAAATAAGGTCATTTTCCCACTAAATCATTAACACAATAACAAAAGTAAAACAGTTTAGCAATGACAAATGTTTGCTCACAGCATAGTCTATCTACCTGTGTAATACCTTCTCGTTGCTTTTTAAGGCAAAATGATTAAATTAAATCTCTGGGCTGAAGAATGTGCTAAAATAAAAACGCAAATTATAACCATTTACAAAATGAAAAAAAAATCTACTGAAATCTTACAGCACCCTCTTCACTTAATAAAACTGTCTAGGAAATACAGTTCATTGACTTTTATTAGGGCAATGCATTTTTTAAAACATCACTTTTTCTCCTTTTTTTCATGGAAATATAGTTGACTAACAGTGTTATATTAGTTTCATTACATTTTTTTTCTTTTTTTAACATTGTTTTTAATAAATAATAATAATGAAGAAAAACACTGAGAATCCCCTGCAGCTAAGGAAGAAGTTTCCGTACAGACACTTTGCAAATCATCTTGAAACTAAAATTATGCGGCAAGTTTTGGTGTACAATACACCTGTTAGAAATTTTAAGATATTTCAGATAGAACCAATTGGCTGTCATCGACACCAGCTATCATGTGCTAGCTACAAACAACAGCATCCCCCCCCCCAAAAGTGAAAGAAACGTGGGTCGTTTTTCTTTTCTCTCTCTCAATGAGCACAATAAATCCCCTAGAGTTCAGATATCAACGCTGACTACATAGCTTAGGGGAAAATACCTGTGTGCTCCCCCAATCCGAGACCTCACTTCGAGAAGCTTAAGTTCTACATATGGTAAGTATCAGTTCAAATAAAGGCAGACGGTAAGTCAGTATTAGCGTGGGATCGTACACAGGATCCTACCCAGAAATAATTACACGCAGGCTTCTGCAGCACGCGCTTCCAGGAAGCCTGCGTACGTTGGCTTCTCAGCAGCCTGACAGCAGGCAGTTTCAAAGTGCATGGGGAGTGGAGAGCTCACGTTAATGAGATTCTCCTGCATCTCTCTACCTCGCATGCTACATCTTCTAGCACAGGAAAATCACTCTTTCCCTAAGAGAGAGAGAGAAAGCAGGAGATTCCGATGAGCCTTGAGTTCTCTTCCTTCTTTTTTTTTTTTCCTCTTTGTCATTAATGTTTTTAAATCCATTTATATTTCTCATTGACACTGGAAGGAATCTGTTCCTTTGCTTGGCTTCCAGAGGAGCTAGGGGACGCTTTGTAAAATCCTTTCCCTCGCTTCCACGCTTATTATAATTTCAAGTGGCCACTTCATTCCATCCGTTCTTTTCCCTACCAAGCTGAGCCAAGTTTCAGAGAGGCCTGCCGGAAAAAAATACTACGGAAAGACAAATGAGAACACTTCTTACTTCTTTTATCAATGTGATACTGGGCTGAGGTCCATCAACATCACCTCCATTACGAGAACAGTTCCATGAGAGGAATATTTTGTTAAAAGAAAACATTAAGATCCTCTTACATAGACCAAGGTAAGATTACTCTACTATAGAATACACGGTCAAGATCAAGGTAGATCTACTGCTAAGAAGACCCATGAAAGCAGGGGTGGTCCTATCTTTAGGACAGCTTCATTTAAGATTCGCTCTGACCTTTATTTGAATGTGTCATCTTTAATTTAAACTACATATAAAGTTCCTTACATTCTAAACTGAAGTAAACTATTGGTTTTTCTTCCTTTTCCTCTTTCTCATCTTAAAGTTTTCCACTAGTGAAAAGCAGCCTTTTTTTTCCTTTGCATTAATAAAAGCGGTACAGTTGACAAATTCCTCAAAATTGCTTCCATTATTTTACACATAACATCACTGAGAATTGTTTTCCTGATAATCTACCAAATTCCTCTTCACTTATTTTCTTCCTCTTACCCCAAAGTTATTGCCATCTTGGAGCAATCTAAACAATTCATCTTCTACCTTGGTATTTACACTCTTCAAATAATCATACATGGTTTTCTTGTCTCTCCTCCCCTGTACTGCTTGTCTTGTGTGGGTAAGCAATACATAATTGGTTCTTTTAATCTTTCCTCATAAGTCAATTGCACCAGCCCCTTAATCATTTTTGTTGTGGTTCTCTGAAATCTGTCCAATTTGTCAACATCCCTCTGGTGCTGGGAAGTTCAGGACTGCATGCAGGATTCCAGCACGGCCTTATCAATGCTTTCTGCAGAAAAGGATTAGCATCTCTCTCATTCTGATGGTGAGAAGTCCCTGGGCAGGCAGCTTAAAAAGCCTATAAGCTTTTCTGCTCCAATTGTACATGGAATACTGTGACCTAATTTTAAGCGTCAGCATTTTACAAATATTTCTCTTGCACTCAAACTCTGTATTTCAAATTTGTAGTGCTGAGGCATGTACTGGATATATTTGCTTTCATCTTTTTCAGTTCAGAAGTGCTTTATTTTCTCTGCGCGTGCCTGATCTCTATTTATGCCACTGTATTTCTCCAGTCTCACCAAGTTCTCCATTCACTACCATTTGTGAGGGCCATTAATACGACGTTTGTCCATTGTAAGGATTGTTAACAATGAGGTTAAATAAAAAACCTTATCACCGCAGCCCCACTGTATCACTCCACACGAGTTGGCTTATTGTCAGATAACAGCTTGTTGTATTTATGGTCTTCCCATTTTTAGCACATTGTGACAGTTCTCTTGTTAATCTGAATGAGATTTCAAATAAGATTTTGTGAAACTGTATCACAGGTTTCATGTTCCTTTTAGTTACCAGGTTTGTAATTTGATCAGAGGGTTGTTAAGTTTGACTGCTGCGATTCAGTCTTCAGTTTAGGAAGTTACCGTTATTAGCCAGAGGAAAAACCCAAAATGAGTAGGCTATTCAGAGGACTGGGAGATTGATTTCTCTAAGTGAAAGCCATAGGGACATAGACTTTTAAAAATAATAAGCATTCATTGCAAAATCATATACATTTAATAATGTGCCTAGTTTCCATATTTATGGCCCTGTTTCACTAAGTTATCATCAAAATTTATGAATATGTCTACATAATGCAAGTATTTGTATTCTAGCTACAGAGAGAGAAAAAAGCTTATTTACAGCTTCTGTTTATAGCACCTTGCCTTTTCTATATCATCCATTGCCACTTGCAGTCTAATGAATGATGCGTTTCTCACCCACACCAACTTTCCTCTAATCATCAAATTCCATAACTATTTTATATTATTCTACATGGGAATGCTTATTTTGAATACATGTTAAGGGAAATTAACTCAAAAGAGACAAGCACTTGATTTTCTTTTTCTTGCTTTTCAGTTAAGTACGTACAAGAAATGTAATGAATGAATCAACAGTACACATTTTGATGAAAGCAATGTTCAGCATACAAAACACTGCACATTCAAGCAAAGCCTTGCATTTTTTTCCTAACTCATAACCTAGGAAATGAGATTCGCAATCTTGTTAGTGTCAGACTATAATCATTCACACGCCTCTACAAATTAAAATTATATATATATATATACTTAAAAAAAACAGCACTCCACCTTCAACGTTAAACTTTTCTGGTGCTTTGTGTTTTATGAATGAAATTTTGCTCAGGAAAAGCCTCAAAGGGATGCAAACGCCTTAAGCTTTGTTAGTCAAGAAGAAAAACTGGGAAGCTACAAGTCAGGAGTGCATGCAGGTTGGCGTCTTGATACATTTGAATTGCAAGATGCAACATTAAATACTTCCGCTAGCTGAAAGTAAACTTATGGTATTCTCACAAACCCCAGGCCTCAATTACTGTGTGTGTCACGGAGGTGACATGTTAGTCCCCAGGGAAAGAGGACAAAAGAAAGTGCACATAAAACTTCCACTCCAGAGGAATAGCAGCCCTGACATCCCCAGACAGAGAAAGTTGCCCCTTTGTCCTTCCTCCTGGAGGTATGGTGCTGTCCTAGCATGTGACAACAGGTGGAGATTAAAAGCAGGAGAAATATCTGGGACAAAAAATGTCAAAGCCTTGGAGTCAGTGGCCGTCTTAAAGAGAATAACATTTAAAGGGAAGCCACATTACTATCAACATCAGTTTTAAAGAGGAAAAAAGTAATCAGCAACTCACTGGTTCTGAATTACAAAACTCTCGGCCAAGTCTAACCTCATGAAGCTGAACAGACATTAGGTCAGACTTTGTGTAACGCTCATGTTTATCACACAGGGTGAAAATGGGGCAGCCAAAGCTTTTCAATCAAGGTTGTTGCCTTTTCCGATAGTCAAAAAACAAATGGTAGATCTTTCAGTAACACGTTATTAATAAACTTGGAAAAAAAAAAAAAAAACAAAACGCCTCACCAAAGATTAGCGGAATCTTTTGAACTCATTTACCTGGTTCTGTCTGGAGAACTAACACAGAATAGGGTATGAAGGGAAGACGACCACACTATCAAACCTGTATTTCATTCAGAGAAGGCTGTTGAATATGTATCTGTTCTATATGTATTTAGGTATGTGTTTTCTTATAATATACTTACCTCAAGGCCACCTAGATTTCTCAGTTCAACGGGCAATTCCCTCTATGGACACTTCCAGAAGTAAATGAATAGAGGACAATTCTAAATGCTACTCAGACTGATTTCAAACCCTCTATTCATTACACCAGATTCTGGTACACAAATTCCTTGGCTTCTGAAAGCATAATCATTCCACAGAATTGCTTTTCCTGACTTGTTCATCCAGGACTATAGCAAATGTAAGATGTCTGACATGTGTCAAATGAATTTTTTCTTTAAAAAGTAAAAATCAAATTATCTCTTCTATACACAGCCCTCTTTTTATGGGCCTCGCATGGAAAGCAGTAATAGCCTAATTCATTAAAACGTTATTTGCATAAATAGCAACAAATCATATATCCAATAAGCAGGCGTATAGACCCCAAATATAAACACCAAAAGCTGGATTTTAGCAAGAAAACACGCACTGTTGGGGGAAAAATGCAAGACAGACAGAGCAGTGCACCATACATAAAATGTCAAACATGTCAAAACACTCATGAATACCAACATCTCCCACCACACCACGACCAATTTTAAAGGTTATTTAGGGCTAACACATCTGCAAGTGCAGATTTTACAGCAGCGGACTTTATTTTTCTCAGATATATTAAAAATAAGTCACTGATGTGTCAAATGTTTTTGATGTTGTTTCCATACATGTGGCCCAGGCCCATTCTGCCCAGCACTGCCGAGAGCAGGGCAATTACACACAACACAGATTCTTAGCATCGAAGAGATTCGGTACGGATTTTTGGAAGCTTGGTTTTAGCTGTATCAATTCAGTATGCAGGGGGGATAATTAAGCAAAAGATCAAGAAAACAAATGTAGCTATCTTCATTCCTCAAAAAGAAAAACCCCTGTTAGGGTCTCCATAATTCAACTTTTCAGAAGTTTCATTTCAGAAAGGCACTTTCAGAACATGTCACAAGGCTTCCTTGTCCCTAAGTCACTGATTGTGAATGATTTCCGGATAGCTACAGACAAGTTTTATAAAACAAGGAGCAGAACATACTTATCCTATTCCCAGCCCTCAGACAAGTGAAGCTTACATTAAATGTCAAAGACGAATAAAATCTATTGTATAAGCAAATAGCTGACCTAAATCCACCATATTTTGTTTGTCAACTGTGTATATTCCAATAAATTTTAGAATATAATAAGACTATTTTTGCAACCCTTTGACCATGCCAAGTTGATGCAGAGATTCTTCTGAAGAAATACTACTCTCTGCTTCGCACTCTCAGTAAAATACCGCTTGGTAGCCTGAGAGCAGCTTTAAGAAAATGTTAATAACAGTTCAACACTGTAGACCACGAAGACAGAAATAATAGAAGAAAGTAAATGGCTCATACACAGCCAGTTTTTACAAAGTGGTCTGCTCAGGGCTGCGACTAAAGTAAAGTTACTGATGTGCAGTTTGGTTTTCCTGATAGGAAATCTGGAAGCTGGCTAAAGATCAAACGATTAATATAAAGAAGTTCAAACAGCTTGGGGAGGAAAAACATTTTTTTACCACCTCTAATAGGACTCTTGCCATGACGTAAACACATGCAACAATCATTCCCAAGCTTTTCTTTTCTTGGGGCAGCAAAGCAAGCAATTCAAAACTCCTTCACGCACTAACTATGAAAAGCAATCAAAATAACCCCATCTAAGAGAAGAGATTATTTTCTCTTAAGAGAGAAGAGCAATATACCATCATCACGTCCCCACTATGATTTTATGTCAATGCTTCCCTCTAGAATCTGAACACACCTGAAAGAGCATCTTCAGACTCTCAGCAGAACCCCATCATCAGTTTCAGCAGATACTCTGGGGAAAAGGTACAGTCCTTCTGGGCCAGGTATCACAAACCCAAGGCAGTTGGAATCGCATGTCTTGGATCTGAGTTTAAATCCCAGCTATCCCATGGACTGACAGACCAAGATATTTAACAGTACCTTTGAGCCTCATCTCCTCATGTGTAAAATGGAATTAACAATGGGAATGACACAGGTTGGAGCTGAGAGGATTACAGGAGATGAGATCCAACCTTGCCACATAGTGTAGGTAGGAAGATTGCGATGGAGGAGGAAACTCAGAACCCATGGAACGTGGCCTCATCTGCCACCTGGCTCTGCTTTTCCCATTTGCCTGAATCTTGGAAGGAGTCCACATCCCCCTGCTTGAAGACTGCAGCAACCCTTAGGAAACAGGCCTAAGGGTTTCCAATCCCTTCGGCTAGAATGGAATGACAGGAGAGGGACCTTTCCTTGCCAATGGTCTTGTTCCTTTCAATTCCTCTGTGACAAAACCTGAAACTTCTGTGTGGTCCTCAGTAGTCCAAGGCTTCCCACACCTAAAGCCACCCTCTCTCTACCTAATCCTTTTCATCTCATCCCCTGCATCTTTTCTGTGTCCTTTTTGTTAGCTTTCCTTTCTCTTCTTTTTTTTTTTAAATTTTTTTTAAATGTTTTATTTATTTTTGAGACAGAGAGAGACAGAGCATGAGCAGGGGAGGGGCAGAGAGAGAGGGAGACACAGAATCCAAAGTAGGCTCCGGGCTCTGAGCTATCAGCACAGAGCCTGAGGCGGGGCTCGAACTCACGAACCCGGGAGATCATAACCTGAGCCGAAGTCAGACACTTAACTGACTGACACTTAACCGACTGAGCCACCCAGGAGCCCTTCTCCTTTGTCTCTTCTGTTTTCTTCAAGCTCCTCCACATTACTGTTGGTGCCCAGAATCCTGTATTTCTAGGGCATTTTAGTTCTCTCCTTCCCATCTCTGTTCACCTTCAACTCTGGCACTCTGATTCAATAGCTTCTCAGGTTTCCCTCTCCTCTTCCATCCCCTCAGTCCCCACTTAGCTCATTCACACTATGGTTCATTCCCTTCCTCCACCCCTATCTCCATTTCCTTCAAAAGCTTCTGCTTTTTTCTTTGTATTGGGCAATAGCACACAAATGAGACAGTCTGGCATGTAGTCACTAGACAATGTGACCATCACTCCCCTCCCCTCTCTTGAGCTTCCCTGATGACCTTCACTGTTCACTCTCTTCCCTGGCGCTGGGTTGCTGGTGGGGGGCGGGGGTGCTTGGCCCTTGGCCCTTACTCATGATGCCTAGTAGGGCTCCAAGCACACAACACGCCAGGGGATAAAGAGATGTGGTACCCCACTGGACTTAGAGAGGGGCAGTGAGGAGATAGGGGACAGAGAGACAGAGAGAGAGTGCTAATCACACAACATCGCCACATTGCTGAGGTTTCCTCAGCAGCACCTCTCAGGCACGCCCTCTCCTCCACTTCCGTCACCGTCTGGTCCATCACCAGTGGCTCTCAAACTTTTTAGCTAACACCCACACTCACAAATATAGTTGATATTGTAGCCCAAGTTTCAGCAGACGATACTTAAAACTTTTCATGCTTCGGCTACTCTTGTGTAAAGCACTTACGATTTCTATTCTGCTATTCTTCTGTTTCTTCGAAAGAAAATTCTGATCACAGCCCATTACACTGGCTTTACAAACCGTAAGTGGGTTGGGACCCTCACTTTGAAAACCACTGGCCTACTTGCAGCCTACTGGTCAAGAGTCCTCTCTCTCTCTCTGTCTTCCTCCGTCCCCCTTTTAAAAGTTCAATTGAATTTGAGATGGTCAACACAGTCCTCTCCCTTAAGCTTCCAAACGCAGAAAATCTTAGCAAGTTCAGTCCCTCTGAAAGTCCCTCTAGCACCCGATGGAGTCCTCATACGTGCAGCAGCCCTTTGAGCACCTTCTACTACCCAGGGAAGTCTCTAACAGAAACCTGGGCTCTGTATCTGTTAAGACAGGTGGCACGTGTCCTGGAAATCCCAGTTTCTCTAAACACAAGTGTAGATAGAAACATAAAGAAATAGGAGTCAGAGAGATCAACTGGGGTAAACGCGGAGGAAAGCGTAGAAGCCAATCTCTCCAAGCATCCCGGTCCCTGTTCGGCGCTCTGTCCAGTGCCGCCGAGCTAAGCTACGAAGAGGGCAGCCAGCCACCCGCAGTCGGTGTCTTCAAGGGAAGAAGGAGCGCTCCCGGCGGCAGGCAGACAGGCGGACTGGCTGCCCCGCGATCCCTCAGGGCGCAGCACTGGAGTGGCCACCTGACGAGTCGCTTGCTCCGGATCCCCGCCCTAGGGCTAAGAATTCGCGCAGCGAGAGGATCGGAAAGAGGGACCAGGATGTGCGCCGTCCCTCCTCGGAGCTTGGGAGTTGAGGGCACACGTGCAGGGCACGCGTGTGGCAAGGAGGTGTGGGCCCCTCTCTGGGCTCGGCCAGCGGTTTGGACGCGCGCTGGCGCCTCTGCCCCACCCTTTTGTGCTCCCCCCACAAGTGGGGGAAAAAAAAAACGGTTCCCCCCCGCGTAGTGTGGATGGATGCCCCGGGAGACCCAACTCTGACCACGGACGGGTGGGTGCAGGCGAAGCCGGGGGCGCGCTCGGCCGCACGCGCTCGCGCCCTG
The DNA here is from genome assembly GCF_014898765.1 of Herpailurus yagouaroundi. Classification (NCBI taxonomy): domain Eukaryota; kingdom Metazoa; phylum Chordata; class Mammalia; order Carnivora; family Felidae; genus Herpailurus; species Herpailurus yagouaroundi. Next base: position 38,511,852 of record NW_024412395.1, read on the forward strand.
ACGCACCGAACCTCGCCACGCTGCGACTGGAACCTGTTGCGGCCTCCCGCCCTGGGGGGACAGGCCTGGGAACAGCTGGGAAAGCAGCAAGGAGCAGCTGGGGAGGGCAGGGCAGGAAAAGGAGGAAACAGAGAGTTAACCCTGGCGAGTTTGTCCTGATGGTTCCCAGGCTCCCACGGCAAAGTGGTGCAGCCTGCAGAGTCCGACTCTACGTCTCCAAAACGCAGTGGGCAGCAGGAGCGCTTGCTTCTCCACTCTCACGCTCGGCGGAACCACGAACGGGCACGTCCTCTTCAGCAATCCCGGGGCCTCAAAATCGCACCGCGCTTCTAGGGGGCCTAGTGACAAAGCGTGGGGCGGGGAGTACGAGGCTGGAGCCTGACTCTCAGGAGTCCTCCCGCCGCTGTCAGTTGGGCCCGGAGCGCACTTCGCGACTGGGAACCAGGGGTGCCGCTCTCCTCCTGACGCCCCCAGGGTGGGGCGGGGGCTCACCCACAGCTCCAGGAGGCGCCCTCCGACCCAAGCGGGACTTGCCCTAAGGAAACGCAAGATTCAAGTGGGAGCAAAGTCCTTGCGGGCCCCAGCGGTCGTTTCCAGTCGTGCTCAGGAAACATACCGAGGGAAGATGGCTTTAAATAACAGGCTCGCTGTTCTAAATGGTTATGAGTGGTGCCCAATTAGTGATTTCTTGTAAAATTTAAAAGTAAAAATGAAAAGCGGATATTTGTGTTTCCTTTATTATTAAAAAGAATGCCTAAAAATGATGACCTTGTTTGGAATTCTTAGCTCTCTTTACCAGTAAAGTCAGCCAATATCGACGGACACCCCCCCACCCCATCCTCCCCCCACCCCCACCCCCAGCCAATACAGCTGTACGAAAAGTGATCGCTCCGGTTCGAGTTCTGTCACATGCACGGATCTAAGCAGAGCCACCGCCAAAGACTGTTGGACCCGCTGCGCTCTTTTCAGTAGTTGCTGAGACTTGCGGGACAGAACGGTTGGCTGGGAGTTGGTTGGGACCCCCTCAACCCCACCCCTCCGCTGTGGGACTCTGAAACTGAGTCAAGTCCCTGCGCCTGGGGCGCACAGGAATCGGATTGCTGAGAAATTCCTGGGCGCGCCCACGAAGCGACAGTTCCTGGTCCCGAATAGAGGTGACAGGTGGAGGGTGGGGGGAGCCTTAGAAAGATGTCTTAGAGACAGATACTCGGTCCCAGACCTCTGTTCAGCCATCAAAATAATACCGAAGAAAAGTTTTTAAATCCGCGGGCCTAGACACCCTCTTCTCGCCCCCGCCCCATGGGTCTTGATAGAAAACTGTCTCCATTTCCGAGTTGGCGGCGAGGCACACAGGGCTTCCGGACCCGCGGCTGTCTCACCGAGAGAGGCGAGGCCGGCGGGGAAGACCCCCAGTCTTGACTCTCCGCAGCCACCTCCGCGCTGCCGCGCCGCGGATAAAAAAGGAAACGGACTTGTGCGCGGACTTGGCTGGGAGCTCGCGGCGCGAAGATGCGCGGCACGCGCGATGCCCAGAAGTGGTCTGGTGTCGCTGCCCTGTGTGGGGCCTGTCGGGATGGAGAGGTACCGGGAAACTCTGTGACCAAAACATTACCATGAAATAAAACTTTTTCCTCCCAGTCCTGGCCATATCTTGGACGCATTATTCACTGCCGACGCCTAGGTTTAAAATGTAATTAGATAAGTGGATATTCGTGTGGACGCACTGACACCGACAAAGCCAAGAGGGTCTCAAGGCAAAGTGAAATGGAATCTTCAAGTGACATTCCGAAGTTGGCAAGAATGTCTGTGTCTCCTCGTCGCGCGCCCCTTGCACACTGAGAACCAGTGTCCCGAAAGACTTGCGACGGATATTTTTAGTGGAGGGGGCGCCCAAACTCTCGAGGCACGGAGTCGTGCACCAAAAGGAAATACACAGGATAAGGCCGTTGGGTGCTGCTGTCACTGCGGAGTGCCATCACCGTCCTGGGTCAGGCGTATGTCTCTTGTTCGAATCAGAACCAGAAATGCAAACTTTCCTCTCCTCTCTCTCTCTTCTCTCTCTCTCTCTCTCTCTCTCTCTCTCTCTCTTTCTCTGTCTCTCTCTTCCTCCGACCCCACCCCCCAGCGGAAGATCCAAGCAAGGGCCGCCTAGGTACCTAGGGAGACTTCGCCTGGACAGCGGAGAAGCGTAACCCGCCAAGCAGCCGGGCAGTAGCGAGGCTTACCCGTGCTTTGAATTAAGGGCATCTCTCCATAAAGTCAGGGCGTTGTAAGCAACCACTCAGAGTGAGTCTAGATACCGTGAAGACTTAAAATCGGACCTTTCAGAGCTGAGAAATGGTCATACCCTCAGAACAATGATTATGTATTTTCCAAGCTGGAATGGTACATAATAATTGCAATGCTTCGGAGGACGTGGGGAGGTGGGGGTGATCTCAAACCTTCATTACAAAGTTCTAATCTGTTGCTAAAGAAGTTCCGTGCAACGTCTGGCTTTTGCAATGCAGCGTGTCTGTTGCTCTTCCTGGGCTTTACTCATAGACTAGGGCAGGATACCTCCTCAACCGCGCGGGTCTCGGAAGATGCAGGACAGATGCTTGCCACGTTCTTTCCTCCCTACAACCCGGTGCGCAGCCGGCAGTTGGAAATTGACTCGGTAACTGTGAAGCAGAAAAAACACTAGCCACTTTGCAATTTAGAAATTATAGCTGCGTGTACAGCGGTCTTCACGCGGGCAAGGGAGAGAGACATCCGTCCCTCCTTTCACCCCGAATTCTCGGGAGGCGCACTACCTAACACCCCATTGGCTTCGGGTGATGCGCAGCCGCCTCCTTAAGGGAGAACCCTCAAAAGAGTTCGTTTCAGGGTTCAACTCTCGGGGATTCTGAGTCGGAAGGTAATTGTCTCGGGGCTGCAGACACCTGGGAGAGCAGCGCGCTGACGGCTCTGTAGACTCCTAACATTTCTAAACAGCTTTCTCTTTCTCTCTCTGCTTATTAGTGTGAGGCTTTGGTTGGGCACAAGTTGTGAAAATGAAAGGAAATGGCAAGTCCTATCTTTTCAAGAAAACCAGGAAATAGGACATTTCGCTTAGTATTTACTCCCGTATGTGGTCACCCACTTTTGCCCCTCAGAGTTACCTGCAGAGAAATGCATCTGGTTAAAATAACCTTAAATTACAACTGAACGTGCCTTTTCTCCACAACCCCCGCCCACTCGCAAAACGTGTCTTAAAAAAAAAAAAAAAAAAACAAAGGTAAGAATAACAACCTGAGAACTCTGGTGGCAATTTACTGTCCTAACTCTGCGTTTTAAAAACAATAACACTGTCTGTAAATTTCAGTGACACGGAAGCCATGTGTAATTCACTAGGTTTAGCGAAGAAGGTGGTCCCCATCTTGCGCTATTAATTCACCGCTGGTCTGAAGCAGAACAGGCAGGACCTCAGCGGCTCCAGGACCAGGTCGTTCGGTGGACCCGACGGAAGCTCAGACCTTGAGCGGCTTCCGCAACGTTAGTCCCTTCCTTTGCTAAAAGTTGGTGCTGGGTGGATCCTAAGGTCTGTGGTATAACGTGCCTGTAGCAGACCCAGGATCTGACAAATGCATATTTTATGATTTATCTGAGTAGCCTTAAAGAAGGAAATGTTATGCTAAAAGTGCAAGTTGTACCTCATCACTATCCACTGAAGGAGGAAAACAAAAAGTTTTAAGAAACACCTCTACTGAGTCTGTCCTATGCCAAGACCACTGACCCAAGGCCCAGAACGCCGGAAACGCTTAGCCTTTCCTCGAAGGCCCATTACAACAGTAATAAGTAGAGGAATTGGAAAAACGAGATCATGTACAACACACTCCAAACCCATGTTGACTTCCTGAGTCTTAAAGAGATACTCTCTAAACATTCGGCAAGACAAAAACTTGATAGGACTTCAGACCTTGCAAAAGTTTAAAGGCTATCTAGAGGTCTCCTGAACTTCTCTTCTAAAAGCTGCCCTTACCAGCAAAATTAACAAAAGAGTTGAGATAGTCTCAAGTGATTCTGACAAATGCAGTTTGCCACACTCGAAAATTCTGGTTAAGGAAAAATATTGTACTGAATTTTCTGGATAATTAGTTTAATTCCCCAGGCTCTTTTGCTAAAATAGATCTAGGCTGTCAGTTTGAAACTCAAATGTTCAATAAGGGACCGATCCTAAATCAAGCTCCAACTCTATTGTAGATTGCTGTTCAGTCATCCTTTTTTCCTGACCCAGAAAGAAGACAAAATTCTGTTCATTTACATAGTTTATTGTTGTAAACATTAAAATTGTCTTTCTCAAAGAAAGAATTTATCAGAGAAAAAAAATCAGCGTCTCTAACTGTCATACACCATAGAAAAAAAGGCAGTGACTCCATATCATGTGCCATACTGGAAATATACAAAGAAAAATACTACAGAATATGGCATTATTAAAATTCTTACTCAAACATAAAATAATATATTAACTGACAATTTTAGACATTAAAAAAAAAACAAAAAAAATTAAAAGTGCTCAGTAATTTCCAGGGAGTTATGTATATTATAAGCACTCTGGAAACAGTCAAAAGCTGCTGCATGCAAGTTTTGTTTAGCTTTAGACAACAAAATAATCAAGATATAAACTTTCTTTTATCAACATCAACAGTACATACAACACTTACAAACAAGGAATGTTGGACGGTGTTACAAACACTATGTGTCCCTTTTGTCAGGATTTTCTGATGTGTAATACTTGTGCCCACCTATTTTACAATTGAGAAAATGTTTAAGCTCAGATAACTACCAATCTTTATAAAATCTAACAGACTACATAGTGTCTGAAATACTATTTATATAATATAGACATTACTGAAATAGCAAGTGCCTATAACATCTTCGACCTAGAATCAACATGCTTGTCCCTTTTGTGTGTAGTTCTTTTTTTCTTTTTTCTTTTTTTTTGCAAACACACTTATCTTTTAGAATTTGTAATATGTATTCATAAATAGGCACAAAATAATTTAAAAAGCCAAACTGCATTGGGTAAATTTACAAGCCTTTCCCTTCTTCAACTCATGCCACCCACGCAACATTTAGTTTTACTATATATTACAGCTTTCTTTACAGCAGAAAACTTTGAAGTCTTTTAAAGGGCAATACTTGTGGGTCCCCTTACAATGTGTGAGGTGTGTGTGTGTGCATGTGTGTGTGTGTGTGTGTGTGTGTGTTACATTTGTCTTAATGGCAACAACCAAACATGGCCAAACATTTCCCATCAGACATTAGGAATGTTTCTTCTGAACAATAAACTGATTTTTAAACTGATAATAAAAAGTTTATACCACTGTATTTGTGTGTAGTCCGTGTTCTAAATCCAGGATGCCCCGGAGCCAAAATGCCCTTTCAAGTTCTGCCTGCAGGTTAAGAAATAGCAACAGTTTTTGTTGTTTTTGTTTTGTTTTTTTGTTTTTGTTTTTGTTTTCTTTAGGGATCGAGGGGCTGGGGTTTTATGGAGGGGGTGGGGGCCAGCTAGAGCTGAGACAGCTCATGGGGATATCTCTGCCTTGTGACTTGCCCCCTCTGGATAGTTTTAGGTTTCTTTCCAGTTCCTTTGAAGTGCATGGGAGAAGGTCTTAGAAAGGTAAAGTGTCCAGGAAAAGTTTGTCAATTATTGCTGGCGGTGGTACCAAGTCTTCTAGTTTCAGGTAGAAAATACGCTGTAGCCCCTGTGTGCAAAGAGTACGAAGTTCTGGGAGCTTCCCCAACAGTTTGGACAAATAGTTGGGGCGGTTCAACCCCCCATTATTGAAAGTCACATGGTCTTTGAGACAATTTACAATCTTGTTTTGCAGTTCTTCCACTCTCTTGGGTTCCTTGAGCCCGTGTCTCTCTGCAGAAAACACAATCAGAAACAAAAGAGGAACACACAAAGCAGTTAGCTAGCTGGCAGGACGATGGACGCTCAGGGGCAAGGGAAAATCGCATTAGACCCCTCTGGGCAGTTTCAGAGAAGTGCCCTGCACCTGAGGTACTGACCTGTGACCATAGCCAGGGCAGCAATGCAGGAGAAGGCAGAAATGTCGATGTTCATATTCTGCAAGTTGGAGGAGAATTCAACAATGGAATCAATCCATTCCCCAAAGCCACGAACGCATTGCAACCTGTGCAAGACCACCCCATTGCAAAAGATGAGTTTACCCTCCACTGGGTTGGACCTGCAATTAATACCAAAGAGAGAGAGGGGAGAAAAAGAGAGAGAGAAAAGCTAAACAACTAATTACTTGAAGAGCAATAAATGAGGGATTTAAGAGGCACCTAATTACGGAAGAGTTAATAAAATGTAGACCAGTAGACCTTGAAAGGGTTTAATTTCATAACAATCAAGAACGCCCCCTATCCCACTTCCATTCCATTCACCCAAGGCTTCTGGGCTCATTCCTTCCCTTCCTCTTTTGTCTACTGTCTTTTACTTCTTCTCTCCCTCTTTCACTTTCTTATTCTGTATTTTTCTCATCCACCCCCCTCCCTTTCATTCCCCTCTGTCTCTTTCTTTCCCTTCTTGACTCCTCTCTTCCTCCTTTCCCAGCCTCCCCGGATTGCCTCCTCCGTTACCTGTACGCTAATCGCAGCACAAACAGTTCTAAGAAAGCAGACTCGAAAAGCAGGTCTTGGTCGGCTTTGGGCAGGTCAGCGAAGCCCGGGATCTTCTCGGCCCAGCCCCTGATGATCTCCATGGAGCCAGTCAGGAGATCATAGAACTGCTGGATATGCTGGGTGTCATCTCCACTCATCTGATAGTCAGGGTTCGCCTGGAACTGGAATTTCATTTTAAAAAGCACTTAATGAGGTTCTCTAAAATATATAACCCGTGAAATTGCTAACCCCGCTTCTAGTAGGGGAGCCAGGTTTTTATAACAATTAAACCTCTCTCTGACCAGTAAGGAAATTAGATGTTCCGGGGCAATTAATTCAATTAGGGATGGTGCTATGAGGTCGCTGCTTTAAATATGTAAATTACCATTTCCATACAGACTAAATACAGTGCCATCCAGCCCTGGGAAACGTTCACTCTTATCTCCACAAAACAATTGACACGTTAGTATTCATGCCAGTCCCAGAGTGGGTCTCGAGCAGAGACGCCCTTTGCAAATCTTAATAAAATTGCAGTGGCTTCTAGGTTTGCCCGACATACTTCCTCCAATTAAAGTCCACACATTTCTCACAGCTGGGGTAAAAAAGGAATCTGACCACTTGATTTCCCACCCCACTGCCATTCCTTCTATCTCTCTCTTTCCCTTCCCCGACCCCCAAGCAGGCATCCCCCACCCTGACAGTGCCACAGGGGACAAGGGTTAAAGCGTCTCTGTGGAAAATTGGGGATCAAATCCAAGTGGGGCGGGGGGAGCGTTTTGTACAGCCTGTGGTTTGGGCATTAGAGGCATAAGTGTGTGAGTATGTGTCTGCACGGGATGGCAGTAAGAAGGAGGGCTCCCAGAGATGTGATCACTGTGGCCTGTGCTCTCCTTCCTCTGTCCTCCGGTCTACACTCCCAGCAACATGGTTTGTTTGTGGCTCTGTGTGCTGCGGCTCTGCCCACGGCTGTAAAGCCACAGCCTTGCTGGAGGCCGGGGGCTAGTGATGGGTGTGGGAAGGGGTCCTGCCCGTCTGTCGGTTTGTCCACATGCTACCCCCGCCAGCTTCTTACCCTGGAATAGTCCAGGCTGGTCATAGCCGGGTTGGAGTCGACATGGGCCCTGACGAGGGCACTGATCAGACTCACCGGGGGCGAGGGGGGAGAGGGCTCCTGTGGGCTCTTCGGTTTCGAGGGCAAGCGACCTCTCCGGCCTTTTAAACTGTCCGTGCGAACCACTGCAAAGGAACAAACGGGTTAGCGTCGCTCCCCCTAGCGGGACCCAGCTGCCGCCTCGGCCCCTCCCGGGGGAAGGCCGCAGCCCCGGGGCCGCCGGCCGGGCCGCGCAGGGTCCCACTGCTTGTAAAGCCTTTACTGACGAGAAGCATCAAAAATGTGGGGTGGTTTTATGTCTTCTTCCAAATGGGTCGTTGGGTTGAAGGCGAGAAGGGCCTGGCTGCTTTCTGCGGGGCGGGATGGGCAAGCAGGCAGCTGCTGGGTCGTGGAGGCCAGACTCTGATGGGGGTGGGGGGACCCGGAGACTTCCCCCCCACCCCCCCCCCCCCCCCCGCTGTGGGAAGTGGAAAACGGGACTGGGGTGGGCGCAGCACTTTCCCGTGGGCGCAGACCGGGGAGTGGGCTGCTCGTCCCGACCTACCTTCTTTGACCATCCCAACAGCCAGGCACTTCTGAAATCGGCAGTACTGACAGCGATTCCGGCGCCGCTTGTCCACTGGGCAGTTTTTATTTGCTAAACACACGTATTTTGCGTTTTTTTGTACCGTGCGCTGCAAAAGGAGACAATATAGACCGATTTTTTTTTTTTTTTAATCCAGCAACCCAGGGGATCCGGGAAGAATTTCTCAACGGCTGGGATCTACACTCCCTCCCCACAAACACATATACACCACTCCTTTTTTATTTTTATTTTTTTTTCCTTTTCTTTTTCTTTCTCTTTCTCTTCGTGTTCCTACCCCAGGGCATTTAACAGGAGAAAATTGATAGCGTTAACATTTGAGCTAACCTCGCCGCTCCTCGCTGTGTTTTATATGCCAAGAGAAGGAGAAGGAAACGCTCAGTAAATACAAATCCGTGGGCATTCATATTATTTACATTCCTTGGAGACCTTCTCTATTTAAAATGATAAGATTATTCAATCAGGATGGCGAAATAAAGAGATCACTTAATTTGACCATAGGGAATTCTGTTCCACTTGGTTAGCTCAGACACGGTTCTCTGTCCTAACCAATTTCAATCTGAACAGAGAAGACAGCTCCTAGCACATGCAAATGACCCTCTTCTAACTCTGGCTCCAGCAACTTCGGGCTGGGGCCTGCCGGGTCTTCTGCGTGCAGAGGATGCGACCCCAGGTCTCCCGGCCTTCCACTTCCCTTTCTCAGGCACCCAGAAGCCTCCGCCACAGTCCGTGGACCTCAGTGGGGCCGCCTTGGCGGACCCGGGAGTTGGGCCAACTAGGTGGGACTGGGTTGCCTGCACCCAGGTGCAGCGCGCACTCGGAGGCTCCCGGCACTAGGGGGCCCCTACCTGCCTCCTCCGCCCGGTCCTCGCTCACCTTGAAGAAACCTTTGCAGCCCTCACAGGTGCGCACGCCATAGTGCTGGCAGGCCGCGTTGTCGCCGCACACGGCGCACAGCCCCTCGTTGGAGGGAGAGCCCCGCGACGGCGGCGAGGGCACCTGCGTGTCCAGCAGCTGCGACGCGTGGCCGATCTGCAGGCCTGGGAAGCCCATGGACGCGGGCTTTCGGATGGGGTTGGGCACAGCGAAGGTCTGCCCGTCCACCACGTGGTGGCTGCCCGCCTGCTCCGGGTTCATGGGGACGTGCAGGGGCCCATCGAAGCGCATCTGGCAGCTAGACACGGGGGTGCCGGGGGGCGACTGCTTAAATGAGAAGAGGGAGAGGCGGGAGACGGGCGTTTTCCTCTGCTCGATCATGTGCGTGGTGGCCACGTAGTTCTGATGGAAGTTGTGGAGGGAGCCTGGGTCATCCCACATGGGGCTGTGCTGCACTTGAAAGCCCGGGGTGGTGGGCGTCGGGGGCGAGGAGGGCTTGTAGTAAACCGACCCGGAGTGCGGCATCATCTCCTCGGACTGAGGGGGCAGGTGGCTGTGTTGCTGGTAGTTGTGCATCTGAATGTCTTCTACCTTAATGGAGGACTGCTGTCCGGACAGGGGCATTTGGTACAAGCAAGGTGGCTTGACGTCGTAGCCTGTGCTGTAGTTGTCCATAAAGGTACTGAAGCTGGGGAGAGAAGTGGTGGCAGTGATTTCAGTGTTGGTGAGGTCCATGCTAAACTTGACAAACTCTGGAGTTAAGAAATCGGAGCTGTATTCTCCCGAAGAGTGGTAACTGTAGCTCTGAGAAGCGGGGCTGGCTCCTTGAGGCGAGGACCCATACTGCGCCTGAACACAAGGCATGGCTGGAAATGAAACAGGGTAATATACACTCAGCCTGGTCAACTGAACACTTTTCCCCGGGCTCGGGTACCTGGAGCTACACCGGCAGCTCGTGGCGGTCAGAGAGCACGTAGGGACGCGAAAGGAAGGGCGGAGAGCGCGAATGCTGCGAAGCAAAACAGTGCAGGGCATGGAAAGGCTGGTCCAAGGGAGACCCAGAGCTAGAAAGCTATTGAGGGTCTCCATTCCCGGATATCTCAACCGCCTCCCCCCTCACCCCCTCACCCGGCCAGTCCCGCTCAAATGAGCCTTTCCTCTGAAGCTCGGGTTCAGCAGGCTCATTCTAGAAATGAGGGTGAATTGCACAATGAGAATGTTGTTCCCCAAGATGATGGGCCAGGAAAGCCTTAAGTGACAGAGTTAGCTGAGGAAGATCGTATGGCCCTATTTCTTGATGGTCAGGGAACTCGGAGGAGGGAAAGAAAAAAAACAAAGTTGCACTAACCTTCAGCCGAATTACAGGCGTTTTCGAGGAAATTAAAGGTGGACAGTGTCGTAATTCAATGAAGGACAAGGTTTCCAAGATTTTTAGAAAAGCAGTGGGGAGTCCAGCCTGTCGGATCTCCTCCCTGAAACACAGACACAAGAAGCTTCAGGGTGACTTTCCCGACAGATTCATCTGGGCATCAGTAGAGTCACCAGGCAAGTCCTTCTATACGTTCCTTGGTTGTTTCATTGGAAATTAATGTGTAGCCTTTACCAAACTTAGGAGTTAAGATGAATGTGTAAAAGAGACGGCTGTAAACAACAGGAAATGCCAACCCACTGCACTGTGTAAGTCCTTGCAGAGAGAGGGTTCTGAAGGAGAAAAGGTACTTCATGTACTTATTTAATACTTATGATGTAATAAATTGGGCCCTTTGCTAAGATGCAGGGGGGTAGAGATGGAGGTGGGAGGGTAGTGTCATTTCCATTTTCGTTTAATTCAGACTCAAATAAGAAGAAACTAGAGTTTAATAAAATGCAGCACTGGAAACTTCTATCAAGTGTTTTCTGTAACCCCTGCGGTTACAGAATGCTAGCAAGGCCTGGGCAGCCCTGAAGGCGATCTGAATGGAAGCGTCTGGATTTTGACACAACACTGGGGTTGAGGATACAGGTGAATTGGCATTCACTTTCCCCAGGAAATTTGCCTTTCAACATCTTTAGTGGCCAAGGGGTGGGAGGCAGAGACCCTACTTTTCCAGGAGCATCTTAGGTCAACTGCAGAGGGAGGGAAACACTGCTTATCTGGTGTTGGCACCGAGGTTAGAAGCATTTCCCAACATAGGAAGCCAAACACCTTCCCTATACAGCCTTCCACAATCTGCCTACTTGCCGGAACAAGGCATTCTTGTGTCCCAGTAATTTTCAGATGTTGCCACTTGGAAGGCATTCTAGAGCACAGTCCTATTACTAATGAAAAAGAAAGCCAAATATATCCATTCCTTCTGTTCTCCTTCCCCCACCCCCATAATGTTGCTTCATGGGGAGGAAGGTTAATCAGAAAAAGTAGAAAGGAAAGCAACCCATGATAGCCACAGCCCTTAAGAGATATGCCTGTGCTGGATATTAACCTCCTGGTAACTTCGCAGTTTCATAACTGTACTCTTTACTCTCTATCTCTCTCTCTCTGTCTCTCTGTCTCTCTCTCTGACGCACTCACAAACACAAGCACGGCATGTGTCAAAACCAGAAATTTCAAGCAACTTAGTAATAGGACACTGTACCAACAGCAACACCACCCCTTATTCAATAATACCCAGGAAACCCTGGCAATCCGGCCAGCCTCGGAGACGCAGTTCCCAAGCAACAAATAAACTGAAGAACTTTCTCCCTGCCCCTTTGTGGGCAGTGTCCCAGACCCTCGTATATACAGGACCTGGAGTCTCCCTGCCCAACGGTAACAATCAATTCTGCTCTAAGAGCAAACTTTGGGCACATTTCCCCGGGCAAGTCCACAGCTCCCCCAAACTATGCAGGTCTCTCTTCCACGTCCACCAATGAGGAGCCTGGAAGCCTGCTGGGAGCCAACTCCCCCCTAGTGCCAAAGCTGGAGTTCGGGCAAATGACCGCTGTGGCTGCACGCACCTATTCCCCATCCTCCCGCCCCGCTCGCGCTCCGAACCTCTGGCGCCCACTTCCAGAAAACCTGTCCCACACATGTGGAAAGAAGAGACGTGCAAAAGAAGAGAGAAGGATAAGGGAACTCGAGCTGCACGGGCTGCGTCTACTCACTTAGGAGTTCTCCGCGTATTTCTTCATTCATTCAACTCGGCCGAAGTGTAGTTCCCTCTGGGAGTCCGAGTGGCAGGGTCGGGGAGGGGTGGGCGAGAGGGGCGAAGGTAGCCTGGTGGCCGAGAGCGGGGAGGGCGCAGGAGAAGGCGGCCGCCTGGGCAGGCGAGCGGGACCGCGGAGCCTAGCGCGAGCCGCCGGGCGGACTGGCCCTGGCCGCCAATGTGCCTTTGTTTATGTGGCTCGCGCTGCCGCTGCCAACATGCACCTAAAGTCTCCGCGCGTCAGCGCGCGTCAGCGGCCCGCCGCCCAATCGCCGCGCCGCCGCGCTCCCCGGACTCCTGGCCGGCTCTCGCTTTGGTATATTTCCGACCTGACGTCACGAGTAGGGCCGATTTTAAGGTGGGAACCGTTCTGGGTTCACCTTGGTCGCCAGCCTGGGTTCTTTTTTTTTTTTTTTTTTTTTTTTTTCTCTCTCTCTTTCTTTCTTTCTTTCTTTTTTTTTTTCCGAAAGAGGTGTGACCTCTCCACTCAGGTCCGCGCAGCCCGCAGCACCGCGACATCTCACCTCACCTTCCCCCCCACCTCCCAACCCCCCAGGCCACCGCTGCAGCCCGGCGGCTCACTTGTGGGGGAGGGTGCAACAAAAGCCGGGGCGGCAGGGAACGCTGGCGAGGGCCAGGTAGCCAGCACCTGGACTAGCAAGGGGTGGAGTGTATCTGGCAGTGTCCTAACCTCACGCACTCACAACTGTCACCCCCATTAGCGGAAGCGCGTACAGACGTCCCACGACCCGAGACGGTCAAAGGGCTCAGGCAGGGTGGGATTTCTCTAGTCCGAAGCATATCCTTTTTCTCCTTTTTCCTGTCCATGGCCTCCTCCTTTGGCGTTGGCATTCTCTGTCTCTGTCTCCCCCCCCCCCCCCCCCCCCCCCCCCCACAGTACAAGGTGGAAGGTACTGGGTAGGGCCTGTTCTCTGTGTTCCCTTCTTTCCTTGCAGTGCCCACGTGCAAGGGAGGATGTGGTGCGTGGAAAGGGGAAGAGAGGGGAGCAGGTAGACAGCATCCCAGCCCTTCAGGGATCCCCAAAGTCAGAATGAGGCGTCGCCCACTTTCCTTTCGCAGACAATGCAGCCGAGCAGCGGGCAACAGGTGCGCCTGCGGCGGAAAGGGGCTCTAACCTCACCTTTCGCCAACTCTAATACTTTCGACACTCCTGGGAGCCCACCAACTTGTACCCCAGTACGAGTTGTAGAGACACAAATCAACCCTCCTCTGAAGCACAAGGGCTCTCGAAACCTCAATCTGAGAGCCAAAAGGGAAAGGCAAAACATTGGGAGAGGGAGGGGTATCTCCGCGAGCGTAAAGTTGTGCGTCTAGCCCTCCCAGGAGAGGGACTCGGAGCACCGTGGCAGCTCACCGCACCCCCGCGGCTGCCCGAGTCCCCGCCGACTCCACTTTGCAAGCCAATCCGCCCGCCAGGCTGAGGGCGCAAGGCGCTTTCTAGCAAAGGAAACGCCACCTCTCCCGGGATCGAGCCCCCTTCCCTGTTCCTCGGGCCCGAGCAGGGCGGGCCTCTGTGGGCTTCTCCCAAGGGGCTGGACGAGGCTGGGACGTGGGGAGGGAGGCTTCCGAGGTATCCCCCTCTCTGCCCGCGAAGAGTTCCAACCGCCCCTCCTCCCTCGGCAGGGCTCGCTTCCAGGCTGCGGGAGCCCCCTGGCAACTTTCCCCCGACCCCCATCCTGGCGTCCCCTGGATGGGCAAAAAGCGCCGCGGAAACAGGCGCGTTCCGGAGCCGCTCAGCTCTAATCTGCACCCTAGCCTTTGCCCGCTCCCCAGCGGCTGGAAAGGCGTAGCCATCAGGTGTCCTGCGGCTGCCCCGGGAAGCCTCGGGCTCCTCTGCGCCGCAGCCTCGGCAAAACCTGCGTGGCCACCTTAAGTTTCCCCCAGATGTTTCGACTGCCGCTGCCGCCGCCGCCGCCGCCGCCGCCGCGGCTCAGCGGTGCCCCAGCGGGCCGGAGCACAAATAAAACCAGGAAGTGTGTGTGAGTGAGTGAGTGTGTGTGTGTGTGTGTGTGTGTGTGTGTGCGCGCGCGCGCGCGTGTGTGTGTGTGTATGTGGGGGGGGGGCTGTTGTGGTGAGTGAGGATGTGTGAGTAGGGGGAAGAGGGGAGGAGGGCGAAGAATAGCCTATTAGCATGAGCTCGGTAGCGTCAGCGCCTCGTGGGCAGGAGCGATTCCACGCGAACGAAAGGGAAAAAGTGAGAGTTTGGAGAGCCGGGGAGAAGGAAAGGGGTGGGGGTGGCGGTGACGCAGGGGCGCAGGCATTGACGCACCCGCGGGGCTGGGCCCAAAATAGCAGCGGCTCTAGCTCGGTGGCGCCCTCCCGGGTTCCCTTCCCCTTCCGCGAGGGAGCAGGGCGCTGCCAGGAGGAGCTTTTCCTTGATCCCAGCGGTGGGCCAGGCTCCCGGCAGCTATTTTCAGGCAGTCGGAAACTCAAACGCGGCCACGCCGAGGTGGCGGTTATTAATTTTTAATATATTCCTAGGAAAGCGGGGGCCAGGAGAACTTTAAGGTTGTAACCAGCACCCTCCATACACAAACACGCACATCTGAGTAGGTACATTCCCTCCACAAGTTCCTCCTCCCTTATGGCCATTTTTAAAAACACTAGGCTTTAGCCTGGGTTGAGCCTGGGGACAACTTGAGAATTCTCTCCCAGAGAGTGGAAAAGTGTTCTGCAGTTCTTAAAGTGAGCTCTGAGGTAGACACACATTGCAGTGTGATGCGTTATTCTACAGCAGCAACCTGTCGAGTCTGGCTTAACAGAGCCCTTGCCCAAGTCTTAATGCACCCAAGATCAAGAGGCAGTTTTCCACAGCAGCTACTTATAATTATTAGTAACTGGAGGTGGAAGGATTCAATATCACATTGAAAAAGAGACAAAAGGTGGACATTTGCCCTTGCATCCTACAACTTGTTTAAGAGTTCTCCCTCTTCTTCAAATTCCTATTTTAGTTCCTGGCAAGCGTTACTTCTTAGGAAGGCACCCTGGATGCAAGACTGATAAACTCATTTGAACCAATTACTGGATAAGCTACTTCTTGGGCTAGCACTTTTGGTAGGGCTTCGGATGTGCTCGGGGTGGAAAGGATGTAACACAATCATCAGAAAGAGTAAAAAAGGACCAAGCTCAAAGCTCCTGACTCCTGTGTCCCCACCAGATTTTGACGGAACGAAGTCTCAGTAGAACCGCCAACGTCTGTAATTGACTGATCCTGTCAGTAGGGGGCCTGACTCCACAAGGATCAGGAAGATTTCACTCACTCACTCACTCACTCACTCACTCACTCACTCACTCACCAGCTAGCTATTTACTACTTAGGCCAAACCCTAGGAGAGAAAGCTGCAGGCCCAAATATTCGGTACTGTGCTGGAATTTATAAATAGCTACAAATCTTTTATTCTTGTCTGTTTTTCTTAAAAGGGGAAAACAGTTGAACACATGGAATTAGGTTCACAATAGATTTTTTTTTTTTTCCTCCTGCCCATGTTTAACTCACTGTTAAGTCACGGGGGGGAGGAGGGGATCAAAATAGTAATAAAATCTCTCATTTTATCACCAAGTAGCGCAAATTGGCATATAGTTTGGAAAAATGAAAGCATGTTTTAAAATCCTATGATTACATGTTTAAATAAATTATAGTTTAGAAGAGGATTCCTGTGGGTGTATTTGCTAGTACATAAGAGAATGCTTTTGTGCACAGAGGTTTAATTATACATATAATGGAATCAAAATGTAGAATTGAACAACCTTTTAGAAAATGTTAAAATGATGCTTTAGGCTAAAAGAAACTGAAATTTTGCACTTATATATCACTGCAACCCTTCATAATTTTTTAACATAGATTCTTGAATATAAACTATTTTATAACTCAACTAAAATGACAATACTAGTTTTTTGTTTTGTTTTTTTCAGGGCCAGGATTCTGATACAACTTTAAATTACTGGGATGTATAAATGTGTAAAATTAGCCCCACTGAAGGTCTGTTTTCTTTAATGAGTTAAATAGGAGTGAAAATTGGTCTTATACATAAGTAGCTCCTTCTTTTGGAAGCAGCTAAATGACAAAATTGCCAATTCTATCAATCTATACAGTTAAATGATGTCAGAAAATCATTTAGGGAAGTCATGTTACTATATTATCTTTTAGGATATTAACCAATATTAAGCAGAATATATTGACACATGTATAGAAAGACATTTTTATAAAAAAATAATATAAATAATACATACACTCACATCTAAACCAAAGTATTTTATTTTATGCATGGCTAGACAGATTATACTTAATAAAATTGAGCTTTTCATATAATTTAGAAAGCAAACATAGATGTAATCCCATAGGATTTTCCATCTTAATGCATGGGAAAGGGGTCCTTAGGGAATCTTTTCACTATTCTCCCAAAATGAACTCAGAGTAGCCCTTACAATTCAGATATAGTGAAGAGACATCACTGTTATACTGTAGGAGTTGAGGTATGTTTAAGATATTTTGTAATAAAATTACTTAATGGAAACGATCTTAGACATTAAAATGAGATATACATTTTAAGTTATATTTTGACAAATTTATATTCATGGCATTTGTTGCCATTCAGCAAGACATTTTACATTAGTGATAGAAGAGAAATTTTTACTTTGGAAAACAAACTCAGTTATGGAACTACAAAATAATTTTTTAATATTGAAGGGTTTTTTTTTTTTGCTTTTTTCCTTTTGCCTTTTCATTTGCATTAATAGGATATTAATCGGTCAATCATTTATTCTCTTCCTATAGGATGCTTACACAAGAAGTCAATTGCTTACCTGATATTCACATTTTGGGTAGTTATGGCATTTTACTCAGTTTTATTCAGCCCAATTTTTTTTTTTTTTACCAACATCACTCAATGAATGTAAAATTATTTCTTACTTCAATACAGAACTCCATTCTAGAAATGTGTAAAGATGTGCAGGAGAAAACAGCACTCTTTTTTTTCTAGAAGCATCTACTTGCAAATTAAAATTATAAAACTGAACATATGGTAAAGCCTCATGCCACTCAAAAAGTATTTTGCATAATAAAAATTCTTCATCTTTTCTCTAATGCTTGACTCTCAGTAACCATCTCCTAAACAATTGCTTTTAAACTAATCACTCAGTATTTTCTTTCTGTATGTGTGGTAAAGTACACAGAACATTAAATTTACTATCTTAGCCGTTTTCAAGTGAACTGTTCAGTGATAGTAAATACATTCACATTGCTGTGTACGCATCACCACTATCCCTCTCTACAATGCTTCATCTTATAAAGATGAAACTGTATACCCATGAAATAGTAACTAGCCCTTCACCCATACTCCCAGCCTATGGAAACCACCAGTATTTTCCATGGAAGAATTCTTTTTGGTTAAGCAAGGAAGGGTAACTTTGGTTTTGTATTTCATTGCTAATTTCAGTAAACATGGATGGGAGGGTCAGTCATTAAATTGTACCAAGTCCTAGAAGACATCTTAAAGATTCTACAAATAAGTAGCTACATGCTAAGAAAATATCAAGGGCACTTGAAATTCTAAAAGTAGCTAATAACATTAGTAACTATCACAGTATTATATAGCATACTAAGTAGATAAAATGCATACACTTTGTGACAGTTTCTGTGCTTATATCACAGCTGGCTAGTTTTGGTCTACCTTTAATGACAAAATAACCACTTTTCTTTTCTTTTTCCTCAGACTAACTGGTGGATAGGAACCTCTTGATTTAATACAAAATGAACATCCTGCACTGATATATTACGACAAAGACATATATGCCCTTTTCCTCATCATAATTCTGCAATTATCAAGCCTACAATTTTAACACTACAAAAGTAACTTATAGCAAGGACCCTTATAGTGATAAGTAATAAATCTAATTACCATATCCTTTGAATAGATGTAATATAAATTTCATTGCTCACTTAAAAGTTCTAAAGTTAACAGCATAAACTTGAAGTTGAGTAATTAAGTAATCCTTATATAGACACTTATTAAAGTATTTATACATATTATCTTAAATCTACATCTATCATTTTGCCAATTAAAATTAGGACTTTAATTGCAATTAAGTAATTTAATTGCCAATTGAACAGCAAAATTGCTAAGTGACTAATTTTAATGCCTATTTTAATTACCAATCATGACTGGGGAGGGAGCTAATCAAGTTACATCAAGCAGTACCAGAGTAATGATGTGAAGAAAAAAAAAAAAAGTAGAACAAACATTCAAGGCTACATGCTTTAAAAAAAGAAACATAAATTAAATAAATGCAAACACAATCTTATAAATGTATAAAAATACTGTATTTCAATATCTGAATACAGAACATGAAAGAGAACAAGATTAATTAAAGAAGCCCCTGTCAATCTTCAGTCAAAGTAAGGAAAACCAAGTCAAATTTTTATGTGGTATTTACATGGCACTCACACTAACCCAGATAAAAACAAAGCTGCATATAGCTGAGAATAAAAGACTGTTTCCTGCCTGGCTGGTTAAATATTTACAGATTGACAGTTTTTAAAGAATTCTTTTAAAATGAAATGCTATAAAAGAGAGAAACAAGTTTCCAATGCAGCAATGTAGATTTTAAATTTGAAAAGCAAACAGGGCCAGTGCAGTGGAACCAGGGTACTCTTTCCTCATGGCTCTCCTCCCCACCCCCACTCACTTGAATGCAGAGTTCTATAAGAGGCCTAATGCCCATCCATAACTTGTCCCATGTTCCTATGAGAAACACATACATCTGCCCTATCTTAAAATACATTTGTGAGTAAAAAATAAGAAGGCAGCTAGGATTACATCACAATTAAAATTAAAGCATGGGGAATATACCCTCTCCTAAGGGTATCTCTTCATTTTCAATTAAAATAAACATGCCAGCTCAAGATAAAAGCTGTAAACCAGCAGGCAACCAGAAACAGTGTTGAAAATCTTCTTGGCCAATACAAACACATTTTCAAAAGTTTTCTTTTCCAAACGAATTCTCAGATTAGCAATATGGAAGGGCAATATTGAACGAGGGAGGTGAAGTTGAGAGCTCAAAAAATAGAAAGTGATTCCCTGGTAGACAATAACAATGCTAGGACTTCCCAGCCACAGGGACCGCCTTGGCTGCCAGCCACCTCATTTAGAGTAACAATGGACATCCATCAAATCTTCATTGAAAATAAAAGTCATGATGCAAGGTCCACATCTTGTTTCTACTACTGGATGTGTCTACCAAAAATATACATCGTTTAGGTCTACAGAAGGGCCCCAAATCATTCATGAACTATCTGTAATGTTGTAACTTGAGAAAAAGCAAATCGTGCTGCTTAGGATTTTATTTACTAATGGACTTGAATTCTGAAATGAAGCACAGCAGGCCTGGCTTTTGAAGGAGGAGCACGTTAATAATCATGGAGCCTAACAAAAGGCTGCATATCTGCTCATGACAATAACAGCTTTATAAGGCGAGTTCTGTGTGACTGATTAAAGGACACACTCACTGCCTATTCACAAGTCACGGAGATGGAGTCATTATTGACAAGCTCACTTCTGATCAGGGTTAAGACTCATTGAGTGCTGGTGCTGCAGAGAGAAAACCTTAGCCATTAAAAGATTACCAAAAACAGCCCCCAGAAATGGTCGCCATAACTCAGATATAGATCTTAATGTGTTCTGTAGAAGATTTTTCTGCTATATAAATACACAAAAGGTCTTAGATTATTTGGTATTGCCAAGATGATCGCACTAACCCAAGCACCAGGTAACACGTCATCACCTACGACAAAAGGAGAAAAAAAAAAAAAAAGGAAAAATACTGTCTTGTAATTTCAAAATGATACTGAAAGGACATGATGTATAGACAAACTTTCAGAATGTTAACTTTCAGACCCGGACATGACTGAAAATATATACTTGTTCAGATTGCTTAGGTCTGTCTTGTGTATTTTGTTAGTCTGTGAGGTCACATGAATTCACGTGGTGGACATATTGTTGGAAGGGAAATCTTCCAAAGGATAGTATGACCATAGATTTCAGATATCCCTTAATGGGTAAAGGTTAAAAAAAAAAATGTTTTCATAAGTTGTTTACTTTTTTGTTTTAGCCTTCTTTCTTGTTTTCCATGTTGCCTCCCTGCATTAGTGGAAGAAAAAGGAGGGATACACTAAGAGACAACCATGTTTATAACCTGAAATTAGAGGCAATCAACCATTTTATTAGTCACCAGGATACTTAAAATAAGACCTGTGAAATATTACAGAAATATTCCACTAGGATCTAAACAGTGACCTCAGTATGCTGTGACTGACATGGTGGGGGGAAAAAAAAACAAACGACCAGCATCGCCACATAGATGATCCAAGTTAAAGTACACACATAGTGTGTATGTGGGAGGTTGGGAGGGGGGGTGTGTGTTTGTGTATAGACATTGTTTGGCCGGGGAGTTCTTCCTTATATTTCTTATATTTCATATTTCTGAGGACTGTTTTCTGTAAGTTATTTCCCAAACTTTAAGAATAACTGAAGTTTATTTAAAAAAAAAAAAACAACAGAATTTCAAATAGTTAATAGGCTTAGGAGTTATATTGAAACAACTCAGAACACATATTTTTCGTAGGAGTTCTTTAATTTTCTGGATTCCAAAAAGTATGGTGTTCCTAAACATTACAAACTCTTAAGTAACTAGCTCTGGAAATTCATATTTTCCATTTCTCCATACTCTCATCAATTAGTATTTGGTTGGCTGACTGGAAATTTCTGAGACAACGGTTTTGCCAAACTTTATAAACTTTGTTTTGTTCGGGAGTGGGGGCGGGGGGGGGAGGAGAAACCAGCTTTTACAGCCAGAATGATTTGACAGGGCCCCTCAAGCCACAAATAGATGCTACAGAATTTGAAACGCAGCTCTGTAGCTCAATTTATACCACAGAAAACTGTGAGATGCTATCTCCCTGTTGTTATAACGTATCAGGTCAAGGGATATAAATTGCACCAGGTAATTCATTTTGCCGTTCGGAGAGTCATTAAGATCCTCCCAGAATATATGTGATTGATATCCCTGGAGGTGAAAGGCTAAAGGAACCATATGGCAACATGTTGCATTCCGTATGCTATCTGCCCATCCGTGCTTAAGCTGCCATTAGCAACATCTGTACCTTACGGAAATCCAGCTGCGCCGACGACGGCTGACGGAATTGTACTTGGGGGGGGAAATCTAGCTTAGCGCCATTAACTTGAGACTTAAGAGTCTATCTACCAGGACGGATGGAAGCTTTCACAATTACACGAGACGACACAAATGCTTTATTAAAGTTTAATTTTGAACTCCCAATTAGCGAAACTGCATTACAAATCGATTGCAATTTCCTAGAAGGCACGGCAAGTTCTCTGCCGGCCTGCCACGTGCGAGAGGCTCCAGAGCAAGCTTTCCCAGCTCTCGGCAGCGGAGAGGGGACGGTTCAGAGCCGGTCTCCGCGTCCCAGGAAGTCCCTAAAATCCCCGCCAGCCCCTCCTTCCGCAGGGTGGGGGCGTACCCGGCCAGAACCGGCGGGGAGGGGCGGGGGGAGTCCTCTATTATCTTGGTCTCTCGGGAGGAGCCTCATCTAGTCAGTCACGCAGAAGTTTCTCTTTCGCTCTTGGCGTGACACCCCAGATCGGCTTCGGGCGCGCGGGCCAGCGGGGCGGAGGAGCCGGGAGGCCGGAGTCCCGGCAGGGCTGCCCGGCGCTCGCACCCACCCCGCTCCCCTCCCCCCAACCCAAACAAAGCCCCGCTCCAGGTCCAGGATACGTTACCTGCCCGGCGCTCCCGGCCCCTCGGTCACCGCATCCCCCGCAGGCGCGCCTTGTGCGGGTCCCGCTCCCCGGGACGCACAAAGTGGCCGCCCCCGGCCGGCTAAATCCCCCTCTCTCGTCATGTTGGGGGTGGGGGGAAGAAGGGGAGACGGGGGAAGTGGAAGCGGGGAGGCTGGGCCCAGGGGAACTTACTGGTAAAAAGAAAAGAAAAGAAAAAAAAAAAAAAGGTAGAAGCTGCTGGTGAGGGGGGTGTGGGGGGCCCGGGGCCCGGCCAGGGGCAGAAGAGGCCGGTTACCTTTCGGGGAAGTCGAGGGCGGGAGGGGGGGGGGTCAGGGAGCGGCCGCCCGTCCCCCTCCCCCGACCCCCAGCGGCGGCGGCAGCTGCACACACAGAAGCCCATTGTCACCGGCGCCGGGCGCGCAGCCCCGCGGACTCGGCCCCGCGGCTAAGCGCGTCAGCGGCCCCGTCAGCCTGGCCGGGCTCCGTGACGCGCGCGCAGCCAGCTCTATAAATAACCCGCCGCCGGGCGGCTCGGGCGGCTTTCCAGTGACGCTGGGGCAAGGCGCGGGAGGAGGAGGGCGAGAGGAAACAATAAAGCCGCCCGCCCGCCTCCCCGGCCTCCCTCCGCCCTCCCCCGGCCGCCCTGGGCCCTTCCCGCCGCGCTCGGCTTTCCCCGCCCCGGCCCGCCCCATTCGGAGCGCCGCTCGCGGGTGGGAAGGGCCGAGCCGAGCCCAACCCACGAGTTTAGCGAAGGGGTCGCTGTGTTACTTACTCGCAGCTCGAGTTCTGCCTCGGGAGGCTTTCTCCACTCTCCGACACCCGTCCTAGTACAGGTAGGGTGTGTTGGTGGTGGCAGATCCTCAGTTCAAAACCAAACAAAAACCTTCCAGCTTCCGTGTCCTGATGTAGCGTATTTCAAAGTATGTGCGTGCGTTCGCATCTCCTAGAGTTCCGCCCACGTCCCTCTCTATATCTGGATCAAATCCTTCCTTCCTTCAGACTCCACCAGGATTGTTTATCTAGGTGGGTTTTTGTGGACCCAGGGCCATGTTACTGTTTGCATTTGGGAAGTTGGACGAAGGGTGCCCAGTAGAAGCAGCGTGGTCCTGGCTTTCAGGACTCATGCTCTCAGGCTCAGCATTTTTGCATACCTTTTTGGCTTTGAACGTAGCGCAGGCCATTTGAATTTTCCAAAAGCCTACAGTCTTTCAACGTGCTGGGCTTTCATCAAGGCTGCCACTTAAAGGGGGCTTTCTCTATGGGTAATTTTGGGGGGGGGGGAGGGGGAACCTCCTGTTCAAGTTTCCATACGTAGGCCAGTCTGTCCCACTCCTCGTGCCCATTAAGGAGACAACTGGAGGTAGTCTGTTTTCTTGTAACCATCGACTAAAGGACTAGTCAGACGGTAATTTCTCCTCCTGAGCAAAATGTCTCAGATATATGAACTCCACGAATTTTCTGGGATGCCGATAGGTAATTTGCAGATGGAAACAAAAGTTTTTAAGTGACCTGGCATGGATACAGTGAGTTAAAAGGCCTGAGGAAATGATTGTTGATTCACAATCAAGACAAAATGGGGTGGTGAAGGGTTCGCTAGGCTGGGAGTTTGAAGACTAGGAAATTTGGGTTTTAATTAGGTAGGTCTTCATTGCGATTCTCTGTGCCACCTTGCAGAAATGACAGCCTTTCCGGCTGCCTGGGTGGCTCAGTCGGTTGAGGTCACTTTGGCTCAGGTCATGATCTCGCAGTTGACCGGTTGGAGCCAAGCGTTGGGCTCTGTGCTGACAGCTCGGAGCCTGGAGCCTGCTTCGGACTCTGTGTCTCCCTCTCTCTCGCTGCCCCTCCCTGCTCGAGCTCTATCTCTCTCTGTCTCAAAAATAAACTGTAAAATAGAAAAAAAAAAAAAAAAAAGAAATTACAGCCTCTCTGCCTCAGTTTCCTTATCTTCAAAATGGAGAAAGGCTGGTTTCTAAGACCCTTTCAGTGCTAACATTCTAGGATGCTAAAGGACATAATTGTGTTCAAATACATAAAGTTATTAATATGAATACTTGTGTCTCAAGGGAAAAGGATAACCAAGTATAAAATTACTCAGTCTTCTGACAATTTATTACTTTGTACATTTTCAAAGAGAAAATATATTAGGGCCACTTCAGAAAAAGAATGAATTCAGCTATATCATTAAAACTATTTTAAGAGGGGGGCGCCTGGGTGGCGCAGTTGGTTAAGCGTCGGACTTCAGCCAGGTCACGATCTCGTGGTCCATGAGTTTGAGCCCCGTGTCGGGCTCTGGGCTGATGGCTCAGAGCCTGGAGCCTGTTTCCGATTCTGTGTCTCCCTCTCTCTCTGCCCCTCCCCCGTTCATGCTCTGTCTCTCTCTATCCCCAAAATAAATAAACGTTGAAAAAAAAAATTTTAAACTATTTTAAGAGGAAAAACATAGTTGTCACTGTAGGCCTCATTTACATGATAGCAGACAGAATTACAGTCTGATGATGTCTCAGGGCCTTTCCAACACCATGTTCTCTAATGGGAGTGAAAGAGTATGAGACGCAAAACGTACTAGGATCACTTTTCTCCAATTTTGCCCCCAAATCTGGTTTGTATAGCTTGTAGGAGGCAGTTTTCATTTGAAAGGCACAAAATTGCTTGTCAGTGAGTGGTACTTAAGAGACAGGCAAAGTCTTCTTCTGATTGACCCTCATCATTGTCAGAATCTGCCTTATTTTTCTGTCTCCAGGCTGGTGAAGGCAGAAAACATAAAAAAGGCAGAAACAAGTTTAGAGCCGAAACATTTGCTTCACGTAGACACCACTGAGGTGTGATCACAACTAAAAGTTAACCAGTATTTTCCCGGTTCCAAAAGCACATCTGTCTCTCTTTGCCATAAAATGTTTGGTATCTCCCTAATTTAACTTCACTTAAAGTTCTTTCTCCTGCAGCTTATAAAGAGGTATTTTTCTTTCACTACTACTTTTCTGAAACTTCCAGCGTCTCACATAGTTTTCAGTTAAAACATTTTTGCTTCCTTCTTCTCTTTTTTTAATGTGGTAAATTCCATTCTCCTTTATCCTTACCCTTAAAAAACTTAGCAGCATGAGAATTAGCCTTACACTGAAACATGCCCCCAATTTTCTTTTTAGCTCTGGAACCCAGTAGAAATACAGCGAAACAACTAGTTTCTCAAAAACAAAAGAAAAACAAAAAAAACCCCAAAAAACAAGCGCGCTGAAATTTGTGAAATAGGAGACTGAAAATGTGGAAAATCTTTCATTGGATCTCCTTGATAGCATAAAGCGTGTTATGATTTTTTAAACATAGTGAATGTTTTAGAATATGGATATTTCTCAGTATTTCTGATGTTTCTGTCTACCTGACGTTAAAGCCTTTTAAAAGACTCCTCTACAGTAACAGTATTGAAGAATTTCTTAAAGAAACTACTGTGCACTCTCGCCTTACTCCTCAGTTAATCCTGCTCCGGATTTAGACAGTGGTGCCAGTCAGGTTGAGGCTTCAAAGGAATGAGCACAAATATTTGCCACATCCTATGCAGTATAGTTTTGGTGATAGAATTCATTTCAGAAAATATCATTGAAGTTATAGTATAAGCAACTCTCATCAATTCCAAGATGGATAAATAGAAGGTTAACAGGAAGAGGGATGAGGGATTCTCAGCATTCCCAAAGAAAGGAAACAAGGTTATAGACCTAGGAGTTTTCTGCATTTAAAAGGCCAAGAGATCAAGGCAGGCAGTGTTCTTATGAAAAAAGTTAAAAAAAAAATTCATCAAAATTAACAGGAATCCCGACATAGTTTGAAATATGCACATACGTACGTAACTAGCCCTTCTGATAAGGTTGCCCTGATTTTAATGGTTCACCCCAAACTGTAACTTGCTGCTGGAGATCCATTGCACACAACTTTTTTCTTCCGGTACACATTATAACATCAAATCAGGATTTGTGAACCGTGAGTTTTAACAAATTCCTTGTGAGGGTTCAGGGTCCTAGGCCTTGTTGCCCTTTGATCCATCCAGACCTTCTCTGGTCTTTATCATGGGGGAGCAAAGGGGGTGCTGACCTACCAGCTGTGATTTCCCTGCCTTCCGCAGGAGCTGGAGTTCTCTGCCAGCT
This sequence comes from Herpailurus yagouaroundi, assembly GCF_014898765.1. NCBI lineage: Eukaryota > Metazoa > Chordata > Mammalia > Carnivora > Felidae > Herpailurus > Herpailurus yagouaroundi. The sequence goes on from NW_024412395.1 coordinate 38,538,164, forward strand.
GGGTGTGACCAATGGAAAGCCAGATCAGAGGACATCCCACCCAGCTCCCAAGGTCTATACTCCCACCCAGGACCTCTGACCCTGGGTTCCAGTAACCTTGCCTTTTCCCTTTATTCCTCCAGCATTTGGGTTGTAGTGGCTTTACCCTGTTGAAAAATCACTGTCCTCTTTTTGTTTCTCAGCCCTTCAGTCACCTGTTTTACAGATTCCTTCAATTAAATTCTCCCTGTGTTGACTACTTAAACAGTTTCTGTTTTCCAGGTTGGAGCCTGACTCCCCACATCCTATTGTATGACTGTATTGGCTCCTATACATGGAAAAATCTCTTATTCCTTGATCTTCTTTTGCTAGGAATTATTTTTTTTATTGTGCTATTTAGAAAGTGCTCATAAAAGGTTCAGCCCTCAGGGGAAAAAATTAAACATTTCTTAAAATATTGTTTTCAAACTTTTTACTGTTCAGTCAGAACAGGGCTAATGCTTAACTGAGCCTGATACAAAAATTCCATGCTAAACAGAAGGGTGGCATATAATACTTGTCAAGGTTTAATTTGCATCACACATCTTCCTTAAGGCCCACCTACTAGCTTATTTGCCAGTGGTTTCTCTGCCCCCTTGTATCTTAGTGCGGGGCAGGGGTGGGGGGTGGGGGGGGGAGGGGAGGAGGAAGGAAGAGAGAAAGAGGGAGAAAGAAGAAAAGAGAAAATAAAGAAAAAAAAACTTTCTGTATTATTAATTTGAAATATCATGTATGTGTATCCTTGGGATAATATTTCAAAATCTAAATTATGTTTACATTTTTTTTTTCCTCCCTGTATTTTCTGCTACTGCCAAACTTTCAAGGAGAAACAATTCCAGGAAACCTCCTACAGTATCTTGAAGACGCTTCAAAAGGAGAAAGGATTCCCCTGAAGCTGGAAAGATCTTCCTGGGCACATGCAAGGGAAGATAGAAACAGAGTGGTCAGTGTTTCCCGAGGAGAAGCACGGAGCTTGGAGTGATACTGGAGGAGTTGCCCAAGAAGAGAACCAGAAGTTGGCAGAGAAGTCGATGAGGTCATGCTTCCTGGTCTAGCACACAGGTGTGTCAGGGGAGACAAATCGTTGCACAGATACCACCTGGCCCTCACTCATGTGTACTAGGGAGGGGTTAGACCAGTTCTTCCATCAGTTGCCCATTAGCACCAGATAACCGCAGTGACTGGTCAGAATATGTGTGGGGGCCACCAGGAAAGAGCCCTCCCTTTCTTTGTTCTCTGTTCTCGAACATGGAGAGATGGAAACTGCCACCGCATGGCAAGAGTCTGTTGGAGAATAGAGCCAACACAGAGAAAGAGGATCCAAGAGATGGAGAAGGAGAAATTGGGTGCTGAAGACATTTGAGCCTGGATCAAGCTATTCTTGGAGCTAAACCTACCAGCAGATTCTCAAGTTATGTGAGTAAATCAGTTCTCTTTTAGCTAAAGTCAGTTAGGAGTGAATTTTCTGTCAATTGCCTTAGAAAAGAGTTCTCACTGATACACTTGTCCTTAATACCTTTTCAAGGCCATAATGCTGGGACATAGTAAGTACATCACTTACCTGATGACTAATAGTGGATGCATACCATATGACATCAATTTATTTGCTACTGCTACTGGGCAGGGCAAGGGGGGGCCTTAATGTTATCACATAGGAAGTGGCATGTCAAAATCAAGTGGGAGTGCCCACTGTGGGTTAAACTTCCAGGAATGATGAAACTCTTCTTGCCCCAGTCATTAAGCCTTTTTTTCTTTCTTTCTTTTTTTTAATGTTTATTTATTTTGCAAGAGAGAGCACATGAGCTGGAGAGGGACAGAGAGAGACAGGAAGAGAGAGAATCCCAACCAGGCTTCACGCTATCAGCTTAGAGCTCAGTGTGGGGCTCTGTCTCACAACTGTGAGATCATGACCAGAGCTGAAATCAAGAGTCAGATGCTAACCGACTGAGCCACCCAGGTGCCCCTAAACCTGGCGATCACAAGATAGAAATCAATGGTCAAAACAGGAGACGTGAAACATAGCAGCGTTTGGTCCCTATATATCTCCCACCTCTTTAACGCTGCACCTGCCTCTAGCCTCCAGTCCTAGCCAACTAAAAGTAGTTCCCCAAATTGCTCATGCTGCTTCTTCATGAATTAGTAGCTTGGCACTAGCTCCCTCCTCAGGCTGGAATGGATTTCTCCTACAATCTACCCTTTGAGACTCAGCTTGTGCCCCAGCCTCTGTGAAATTTTACCTGATAGCACCAACACTGCCCTGTTCCTCACACCTGACCATCCCCATCCTCTAAAATTGAGCATTTACTGTGTCACACTCTGTACATCCTTCACTGTGACCCATATGCAATTATTTGTTTTATTTGTCTCTCCTGCTGGACTGAGCTCCATGAGGGCAGCAGTTCTCTCCAATTCTTCCTGGAACTTTTGGGGACCTGGCTGTTAAGCTATCAAAAATTCTTTGTGAATAGTGGAAATAACTGAGTGTATGAAATGAACGAATGCAGAAACAGAAGGAGTCATACATTTTCAGAGCTGGGACCTTGGAGTTCACCTAATCCTTATGATCAAGATATTGATCAAAATTCCTATCACAATAGGAATTGCAAGGTTATACATTCTAAGAGAGTACAATGTTAAATTTAATTAGAACTCATTATATAATCGTATCCTTTATTTTTGCATAAATATAGCAATATATTACAAAGCACCTCTAAGAATTCTCATTCTTTAAACTTGGCTACCTTTCTTCTCTATTTCACATTTAAGATTTTTAAATTCTCTTTAAGTATTCTATTTCCTATGCATGTCTGTTTGCTCCTCAGACCTACACGATATTTGTGATTAGATAATATTTTATTATAACCAAGAGCCAAAACCAGTTCAAATAGCACGTGAAATGAGACACTTAACAGAGCCAAGCTAATTATAGTTGGAAAAAGACCCTCCACCCACCTTATACAAACACACACACACACACACATTCATATCCATACTCTTTAATAATTCCAGGATTTCAACATCTTTGTGTAGGAAGGGAGTTGCTGTCACTTGAAAAGGTTACAGTAATGCATCCTGTTTCCTATAGACCTATAAGAATCTGGGCATGGTTAGAAGCAAGAGGATGAACACAGTGGGAATCGACATAACTGCATAAAAATGTAGCCAGTTCTCTCCATGAAGGGTAGACTTAGTACAGATTATTTTCTGGGAAATGTTTCTTTCTTTTTTTTTTTAAAATGTGAATTGTCTTTGATAATTATTCTTTGCTTTTGGAGGATTTGTATGTGTAGAATCCAATAGATGATCAAGAAGAATGAGGTGGCAAATCTTCAGTGCTACAAATAGGCAAAAGTAGAACGACAAATGCTACAGGGACTACATTGTTAGAGACCTTCTGTGTTGCTTGACTGAGCCTTCCAGAAACGTATTGCTGCAAATAATATCCTGTGGGTTGCACTGGTTGGGAAAGGGCGATGAACCCTCCAGGAGATTCAACTACCATTATTAGTGAAGTATAAGGTAGTAAAGATACAGACTGTAGAGCAATGGAGGAAGGTGCTTTCTTTCTAAGACGAAAATACACAGGGTGGACCTTGAGATTAAGGAGTGAGGCTAGGAATCGGGGTATGCTCTTAAGGATCTCTGTGTAAATATTTTACATTAAGTTTTTGGTTGCTCTTATCTTTGAACTATCTGGAAGTTTTATTTTGTGAACAGTTTTTAATCTTTCCTCTATGTTGTAATCCCCTTCATTTGTTTCCAATCTTTAGTTGTTATTAACACCAGTACGGCCTCCTGTGGTGGGGGGTGTGGGACAATCAAAGAAAAGAACAGCATAAGAAAGTACAGCCATCTGCATATTGCGCCTCCTCAGGGCTGTAGTGTTGTGGTCCCCACTTATGGCAGTGGTGGGGGGGGAAATGGGTGGGGGTGAAGGGTGGAAAAAGAGTAGTGGTCTGAGGAAGAGCATGGAGAACAAGGCTCCTGAAAGGACTGTGAATAAGCAGATGACTCAGGAGCAGACGGGGGCGGGGGGGGTGAGGGGCATGGATTTCCGCCGCCAGCAACGACGGTTGTAAACGTTCTTTGTTTAAAGGAATCAGAGCTTCCTGTCTATTCTACCTTTCATTACTGAGTCACCAAGCCTCCCCTGCTGTCCTCAAATCTGGCTACTTTTTCCCTCTTCCTTCGGCTTTCATCTTTTTTTTTTTTTTTTTTTTTTTTTTTTTTTTTTACCTAGATTTTGGCAACAGCCACCTACATTGTTTCCTGTCACCAGTTGCTTCCTTGCTCTGGTCTGGTTCTCCTCCACAGCATCAAAGAGCGCTGGCCTATGACCAGTGCTCTTACTAGTACTTCCCTTAAAAAAATCCTTCTTTCTGCCTGCTTATTGTCTTGGGGATTTCTTTTGAAAAGTTGGCACCTTTCATTTGGAGACTTAGGTATTCAAAGCTAGCAGATACCTGTTTGGTTAAGAGGTGCCATTAAAGTCATTTGTCCTGCTAAAAAGGTTCCATTTAAAGATTTACCCATTTACAGACTACGCAAATTTTCAGTATTGAGGCAGGTGGCCCCACAGGAGAAGCACTGACGTCCTCGAAAATCTACTTCGTTTAGGAAAGCAGATATTCACATACTGATCAAAAGGCTTGTGGGATATGCCTCGTTGACAGTTCTATAAATCCATCAAATATTTCTGTTCATAGATGAATCTGGGTGGAGAGAGATGGTAATATGATAGAGACAATGGTGGGGTCTATGAACACAGATTTTGGATACAAATAGATTAATTCTTGGGCTTGGCTCTTTACCTCTGTACCTCGTTTTATCCTGTTATATCATGGGCTTAATAGCACACACAGCCCACTTAATTTCCTGAAAGTTATTTATAGCATTTAAAAAAGTCTTCTATGAAGTTAATTTCATGCCTGAATTTTTAATACGCATAATGATTTATAAACACATGGAAGAGAAAGGAAGAGCCAGAAAATATGCCCCTTTATGCATCCCAGTAAGTCATGCCATTGAAAAGGGGCCCAGACACAGCTTTGAAATCCAGTCTGGAGTTCCAATTATCCCTCTCTTTTCATATGCTTTGTCTATCATGATTGAATGGATAGCATAAAACTGATATATAAAGTCTTTTCCTCATCTATATTGTAGAGAAGTACACCACTGACGTCTTCATACATGTCATTAATATGAGATTTCTCCTATATCAACAATAATGTGTTCTAATACATTCAACTTTGGTATTTAGTTTATATGCCTTAAATTCAAAAGCTCTTCACCCACTACTGCCCACATATGCTGACAACTGTTCTGATCCCAGCAGGAGTAACAGATTTTCTTTCTGAAGCGTTGCAGAACTACAACCAGAGTGTTATTATTAGATGAAAGATCTCATACTGGTTTTGCGATAGAGAAAAAAGAAAGAATCGAGATGAAAATAATCTAGGCTATTTAAAAACGCCCCACATTTTCAAAATTGTAATTCAATTGGGTTTTCAAAGGTAACATATTCAAATGGCTCAAAGTTCAAAAGGTAAAAAATTATAATCAGAGAATAATTTCTATCATATCCCTGTTCCCCTGCCATCCGGTTCTTCCAGACTACACTAATGTTATAAAATGTTTGTATTTTCTCCCAGAGATAGTCTACGTATATACAAGCAAATGTGGACGCACATATGTGTTTAAGTATATATCTTGTCTATTTTCCCTTGACAACTTATTTTGGAGGTGGTTTTGTATCAGTACATATAAAGCTTTTAAATAATTTTTTTGGTTGCATAGTATTCCATTTCAGGAGTATACATAAATTATTTTACCAGTGCCACGTGAATGGATATTTAAGTGCTTTCCAATCTTTTGCTAGATATCCCTATATGATATCCCTATACCTACATCATTTTGCCTCTGGACAGGTATTTCTTTAGCATAAACTCCTAGCAGTTGAATTTCTTGGTTAAAACTATGTGTTACAATTTTTTAAGGAATGTAATTTATTCATTTTTGAATTGTGATAAAAAAATCAAAAGGAACAAATGGATACATTTTGAAAAATAACTCTTTTTCATTCCCCCTTTGCCGCACCACACACTTCCTTTCCCCAGAAGCAAATATGCCTCTAGCTTCTTGTATATCCTTTCAGAGATTTTACACACACATAAGCACACGCACATACATATCCGTATGGACAAGAATGCATATATAGGAGAACTTATTTAGTCAGATTTGCTTTTTTTTTATGTTTTATTTATTTTTGAGAGAGAGAGAGAGAGAGAGAGAGAGAGAGAGAGAGAGAGAGGCAGTGCACAAGTGGTGGAGGGGGGAGAGAGGGGGAGACACAGAATCTGAAGCAGGCTCCAGGCTCTGGACTGTCAGCCCAGAGCCCTATGAGGGGCTTGAACTCACAAGCCATGAGATCATGACCTGAGCCGAAGTCGGACACTTAACTGAGCCACCCAGGCGCCCCCAGATTTGTATTTTATTATGTACTGTAGTCTACAAGGAACAGAAGGCTCTTGCAAAAATGGCTGAAAGGATTCAGTGTAACCATTTAAGTTAGGAACATACTCTTTTATTGCTTCATACACCATCATCATTTGAAGTGATAATTCCACTAATTTTCTCTATGCACATCTGTTCTGTGTAGAGGGAAAGGAGGCTATAAAGAGCCCTGCACTGTCCTCAGCCAAAAATCATCTGATGAGATCCAGTCTGGAGTTTGCTCTGTATGCCTGGAAAAGAGCAGTTACTCTATAATCCTATCCTCCTTATCAAGGGCTTCTCTTTCTCTTATGTTGGATTCCCTGTTCCCTCTGGCCCATGTAATCCTCTTTTTTATAGTGTTCTCCCTCACTCTTTCTTCTCCCTCTCTCTCTCTCTCTCTCTCTCTCTCTCTCTCTCTCTCACACACACACACACACACACACACACACACACACACAGAACTACGCATTTTCTCTCCCTTATATCTTCCAGAGCAAGAGTGTCTAGGAGGTAAATTTTTTGAGATCTTGCATTCTTGAAAAATCTATTTATTCTTTCCTCCCATTGTTTGGCAATAGAGTTTTAGGTGGGAAATACATTTCCCCCCCCCCAGAAATTCGTAGGCATTGCTCCAGTCTTACTGTTAAGAAATACAATGCCATTGTAACTTCTGACCCAATTTTTTTTCTTTCTGGAAACATTTGTGATCTTCTCTTTGTCTCCAATATTTACCAGTGCCAGTGATATGCCTTCATGTGATTTTATTTTCATCTATTGAATACTGGATAGGCCTTTCAGTCTGGAAATTAATGTTTTATAGTTGTGCAGAATTTTCCTGAATTATTTCTGGCATTTTTATTATTTCACTAGTAATTTCCTCTTGAATGCTCTTTTTTCTCTTTTGCTACTTTTCAAGTATATACATATGTTTAGGTATACGTGTGTGTGTGTGTGTGTGTGTGTGTGTGTGTGTGTGTATACACACACACACACACACACATACAAGTATGTATATATTTGAATTTGCTATATATTTTGAGAAAATTTCTCAACTTTATTTCCCAGCTGACACTCTTTTACAAACTAATCTCTATACCCAGTGTGAGGTTCAAATGCATAATCTGAGATCAAGAATCAGATGAGCCAGCCAGGTACCCCCCAATTGACATTCTTATGTACTTTAAATTTTTTACTTTTATGGTGACTATTTGTGTGTGTGTGTGAGGGAAAAAACCTTTATTAATAAATAGGTTACAGTGAAATAGAGTGATGGTTTATTGGGGAATAAAAACTCAAGCAGAATCTCAGTCTCTCTCTACCCCAGCTCTAGCTCTCAGCTGCTGTCTTCTTACTGGCCAATTTGATGATGAGGCATCTCTCTCTCTCTCTCTCTCTATGTGTATATATATGTATGTATATATATATATCATAACATTTACCATTTTATTTTTTTTTAATTTTTTTTCAATGTTTTTTATTTATTTTTGGGACAGAGAGAGACAGAGCATGAACGGGGGAGGGGCAGAGAGAGAGGGAGACACAGAATCGGAAACAGGCTCCAGGCTCCGAGCCATCAGCCCAGAGCCTGACGCGGGGCTCGAACTCACGGACCGCGAGATCGTGACCTGGCTGAAGTCGGACGCTTAACCGACTGCGCCACCCAGGCGCCCTACATTTACCATTTTAAATAGTTTTAATTGTACAGTTCAGTGGCATTGATGATATTCACATTGTTGTGCAACCATCACCACCATTGATCTCCACAAATTTTTCATCTTCCAAAACTATAACTCTGTACCCATTAAATAATAACTCCCCATACCTCCCTGCCCTAAGATTCCTGGAAACCACCATTCTATTACCTGGCTTTATGACCTTGATAACTATAAGTACCTCATTTAAGTAGAATCGTGCAATATTTGTCCATTTGAGTCTGGCTTATTTCACTTAGTATAATGTCTTCAAGTTTCATCCTTGTTACAGCATATGTCAGAATTTTGTTCCTTTTTAAGGCTGAATAATATTCCATTGTATGTATATTCTACATTTTGTTTATACATTCATCTGTCAGTGAATGTTTAGGGTGTTTCCATATTTTGGCTATCTATATAGCACTACTATAAACATTGCTGTATCTTATTTTTTATTTATACTATTATATATTTTTTCAGGAGTTTTCTGAATGTTCCATTTGTATTGTATTTCATTCTTTTTTTAAAGCGATGAAATCTTATCTTAATTCTCTGAAGATATAAATGTTATTATATATATGAATATATTATATATGTAAATTTATTTTTCCCTGCATTGTGTTCATATCTTCCAAGTTGCACTTTATTGCTTGTTTATTTTCATCTCTTTTCCACGTTAGAGTTTTTTTTTTCTCTTTTTTCAGATGTCTTGTAATCTTTGATTTTCTACTCTTGATTAATAATGAAAGTCTAAAAGCTGATAGGGAGCTCTGAATACATATATGTACATATATATCTACATATACATATATATGTATGTGTGTGTGTATACATACACACATGTATATATATATAGGGCTTACTGACCTTGAGCTTTCTGCAAGGGGATCTGGGAAGGCTACGTGTTGGACATCCTTGTTAGCAGTACTTTTAGGTCTTTCTAGTTGGGATGGATCGCCAGATTCCCAGAGTAAAGTCCATCCCTGTCCTTCCTGGAGGGTTGAGATCTGGCTGCCAGTGTCCTGGGTGCTAAGTATGGAAAGGAGTTTTGAGAGGATGTTTCTGATAGAATATTCAGGTCTTCATTTGTGCCTGGCCTCTCTCAGTCCAAAACAAAAACCACAGACTTGTCCAAGGTTGGGAGAGTCAGTCTTCCGCTGGCCTGGAGTTGGGAATCTAAAGAGATAATCGTTTCTCAGTCAGCGTTGACCCAGTCCTTCAGCACTGACCTTGCCCCTTTCACTTTCAGGTCCAGAATTACCTGGTGCTACCATTTCTTGAACCTTCTGAGGATTCTGTTGTGTTAATGGGAACGCTTCTCAGCTTTCCTCCATTACAGCTTAGTTTCTACTCTGTGACGTCTGCTGAATCAGTCAGATTTCATCCATCTATTTTCTAATTTACAGAAGTATGTCGCTGCTATCTCATCTCTTCCTCCTGATCTTTTTGTATCTTAAAAAAAAAATGCCTTTCGGGTTGTTTTCACATGATTTTCTGAAGTGGTAGCTGTTGATATGTGTGTATTCAATCCTTACGTTAACCCTAAACTGGCATAGCATACTCTGCTTGTCTGGGAAAGAGGATAAGGGCCTCCTTGATTCACCAAACTTCCAATCAATTTAGGGACTTACAATTTAGTTTTATGCCATTAACTTAATGCTGCCTTATTGAAAATTCTCGCATTTCCTCATTTCAAGCTAATAGTTAGAAATCAGTTTATTTTTCTGTAACTGAGGCATTAAAGTTTTGGCCTAAATCACATGAAGCATCTACTCTGAAAAAGCAGTCGATGTGTCAGTAAATAAATCTATTTATTTTAAGGCACGACTTGCCTATAGACATTCTATTAGAAGGAGTAATCATTTAGAAAATTATATTTGCTTACGATGGATTTTAAATTATTAATGAGTTGTGTTATTTGGTTCCCCATTTATTAAAAAAAAGGCTCCTCCTGGTGATTTTTAAGAAGTTTCATATATTTTCTTTGAGGTCATTGCATTTGGTCAAATTAAAGTAGTGTTGCAGTAATCGAAATGAATCTGTAAGAGGAAAATAACTTAAAAATAAAAATGGCACCTGTTTATTACCCAGATATATCTGTTCCCTCTGCTTCGTTTTAGTCATAGCTATTTAATTTCCTGAAGCAAAAAACAAACAGATTTTTCACTAATGTCAGTGCTGCAGAGCTTGCATAGGACAGAAGAGCCAGCTGTACTCGATTTCGTCTTATGCATCATCAACAAAATTGGCAGCTAAGTTCTGATTTCAGAGCCTTTATGGTTAATGATGATGTACAAGCTGTGCTTGATTTTCAGATACAAGACTGATCTTTGCTGACAGAAAAATCTATTTTTGATTTGTAAATTGAGCAAATTTGATGCAAAATTATTGATGTAGGATAAACGCAGATCACGAAGATATCATTTTTAGACTCACATTTCTACCCCTTAAACCACTTCGCTTTATTATTATTATAATCACCATCACCCTTATAATTATTAGCATTACGATGATGGTAACTAAGATTTAACTAGAATTGCAGTGAAGTTTTGTGAATGAGTCATGTATCGACAAATCTTCTACTAACTTAAGAATGTGACTGCAATGAAAAGGAACAACAGAACTAATTAGCAATCGATTCCATTAGCATCCCTGCTCTGGGCATAAAGCTAATTCAGAACCCTATGTGGCAAGTGATCATGAGTGTAATCTGACATCACGTAAAGAATGCTGGAGCAAATAGGTGTGAAAGAGGGGGAAAAAATGCTTCCTTAATTATGAGCTCTTTGACACCAGAAATATTTCAGTCGTTGCTTAAAGCAGCTACTATATTTTTTGAGTTCATACAAATCATTTTATCCTACGTGCCCATGGTGTACCATTGAATTTTTTTTGTTTGTTTGTTTAGAAGCAGCAGTAATGGCCTTGTGCAAAATCATGTGGCTATAAAGTCTTATCTTAGATGTTGTTTCATCTTGGTCCCATGCAGGATCCCTGCCCACATGTATCCAGTTCTTTCATGCTGTTTCCTAGAGTAGTACTCCTATCCTTTGCTCTAGTTTGCCCCTTCCTTATTCCATACCTATCACTCTTTAACCATATCACAGCTTATCTGTCTTCTGTCCCATTCCTTTAAGATTTTGTAAGGATACATGTGTTAGGAGCTTGAAAATATTGTTTTTTAGATATATTATCCTTCTAGGAGTACAGATTTGCATTTTAAGAGGAACTCTTGAAGACCTATTGCCAGAAGTTGAAATGTCACATTTTTCTGTCTGTCAAGAGTGGCAAAAATCCATATCCTACAATAACCGGCTTTTACTTATTGATTTTATGCAGCTTAAAATGTGTGTTTCTGAAGCATAATGAGATAGAGATTAAGATCGAGGGCTTTGAAGTCAAATGGATCTAGATTTGAAACTCAGGGCTGCCACTAACTAGTCCTTAGTCGCATTTTACTTATCTTTAAGGTAGGATACCAGTACCCACCTCCTGGGGCTGTTGTGAGAAGTATATGAATTATTGCATGCAAAATGGTTATTATAATATTGAGCAATAGTAGGGGTTCAATAATTGTGAACTACTATTATTATGTTTGTAATTGTATAACTCAGATATTCTTTCCAAATTATTGATTTTTCTTGGTCTCAGATATTGGTTATATATCTATATATAGATATCTCTATATATAATCCTATACAAAGGATATATATATGTATATATATATATACATACACATATATATACATGTATGTATATATACATGTATATATGTATATATATACACACATATATACATGTATGTATATACACATACATGTATGTATGTATATATATGTGTATATATATGTGTGTGTATATATATATATATATATATATATATAAAACAAGGATACGTAAGGCATCAAGCCTTGTTCAACTTTGGTTCCCCAAGAATCTGCATGTAATAATTGCTAAATAAATGTTAAATTTTATTCAATCCACCATAAAATGTCTTTGATTACAATATAAATTTACTATAAGGCAGAAATGGCTTAAATAAAGAAAAGAGATTGGATTTCACATTGATGTATTTTAATTGAATCACACTATATTTTGGGTTTATCTTCAGTAAGGTCAAACGAAGCATTCCCTTACCAACTCTTTTGTTATCGACATAACAGAAATCTCACAAGTATAAGCAATAAACCAGTATCCAAGGGCCTCATTTACTACCAAGAGGCACATTAGATGCTTTGAGATTACTAGCAAAATACTCCAAATTATACTCTGGAAGTCTTAAAGAGTTAATATCTCCCTATAAAATGCTACCTGGTTTGTTATCAAGGGATAATTTAAACATTTGGGGAATCTGTTTAAATAATATCAACAAAACAACATCAGTACCAATGATGTGTGGTCCAGTTCTGTAGAGTATAAATTGGGCTGGGAGTTAAGAAAATCTTTCAGAAATCGGGGTGAAGAGTTGTCATTCAAGAATCATTAAAAATGAACATGCAAGAGACCATCTCCAAGTATAGAGTTTACTTAATATCTGCAGTGAACTCAACCTAGGGATCTTTTGAAGTTGTTTCTATAGACTGAGTTCAAGATGTTGTCATAATGAGTGACTGATGAGTGACTCTAAGTGAGGCTTATGCAAAATACCAGGCCCTCAACTAGATAATTTAAAGTTGAACAAAATCTAAAAGACTGCTTGTTTGGAAGCTATTGAATCATTTTTAAACATTGAAGGAACCCAAAGTAAGCCTACTTAGTGGCTGAGTTTTGGGATATAGATATGAGTGGAGTTAGAAAACCTTGCCCTTTCCCATATTTACCCATACTTGCATCTTTTTCTTTAGAAACACAGTCCTTGTGTTTCCACCTGTACTGAAGCCTTGTCTTGCCCTTTCCCCTTGAACCGGGGTCAAGTCACCAGACTCGATCGACAACACTGAGCATCCTGGTAAAGTGGTAGTCCCAGGCCTCCCTCTCCAGGCGAGAGCCATCCTGTATTACACTGGGGCCATTGGAAAGCAGATGCAGTCACCAAAACTATTACTCCTTGCCCCATCATAGCAGTCCCATGTCCGGGTTCTCCCACATTCCTCACTGCCACATCTGGGAGCTGAGGAGCAAATAGATACTTAGTAGCCTCACATCTTTCTTCTTTTTTTTTTTTTTTTTTTTAATTTTTTTTTTTTTTT
>NW_024412395.1:38551656-38612674 GCF_014898765.1 Herpailurus yagouaroundi
CGCTTAACCGACTGCGCCACCCAGGCGCCCCACATCTTTCTTCTTAAACTGGCTGTCCTCCTCTTCTTAAAAGATATCAAGCATCCATTTTGACCCACATTTCCATTTCTTACACAGCTCATAATCAGAAGCCCAAGCTCATTTTGTTACCTATTCTTTTTATTATCCATGGGCCAAATCCAGCCCACTGCATGTTTTTGTAAATAAGGTTTTGTTGGAACACAACCATGCCTGTTTCTTTACATACTCTCTATGGCTGCTTTTACACTAAAACAGCAGAGTTGAATCGTAATGATAAAGGTCATTTGGCCTGCAAAACGTAAAATATTTACTATATGACTTTTTTGTGTGATTTTTTTTTTTAATTTATTTATTTTCAGAGAGACTGAGACAGTATGAGTTGGGGAGGGGCAGAGAGAGAAAGTAAGAGACAGAGAATCCCAAGCAGGCTCCACGCTGCCAGCGCAGAGGTTGACGCGGGGCTGGAAGCCACAAAACTGCAGGATCATGACCTGAGCCGAAACCAAGAGTCAGACACTTAACCGACAGAACTACCCAGGCGCCCCTGTTGTTTTCTTTTTTTTTTTTTTAATTATTTTATTTCACTTTATTTCATCATAATAAGGGTACTCTTTAATCCCCATCCCTACTTCACCCCCCGCCCCATCCCCACCTACCTCTCCTCTGGTAACCATTAGTTCGTCCTCCATAGTTAAAAGTCTGTCTCTTGGTTTGCCTCTTTCTCTTTTTTTTTCCTTTGCTCTTTTGTTTCTTTTTAAATTAAAAAAAATTTTTTTTTTCAACGTTTATTTATTTTTGAAACAGAGAGAGACAGAGCATGAACAGGGGAGGGGCAGAGAGAGAGGGAGACACAGAATCTGAAACAGCCTCCAGGCTCTGAGCTGTCAGCACAGAGCCCAACACGGGGCTCAAACTCACGGACCATGAGATCATGACCTGAGCCGAAGTCGGCCACTTAACCAACTGAGCCACCCAGGCGCCCCAAGTTTCTTAAATTTCATATATGAGTGAAATTATATTGTATTTGTCTTTCTCTGAGTGACTTATTTTGCTTAGCATTATACCTTCTAGCTCTATCCATGTTGTTGCAAATGGCAAGATTTCATTGTTATGGCTGAATAATATTCCATGGTGTGTGTGTGTGTGTGTGTGTGTGTGTGTGTGTGTGTGTGTGTATACAACATCTTTTTTATCCATTTATCTATCGATGGACACTGAGGCTGCTTCCATTGTTTGGCTATTACAAATTATACTGTATAATACTGTAATAAACATAGGGGTATATGTATCCCTTTAGATTAGTTTTTTGTATTTTTTTGTTAAACACCCAGTAGTCCAATTACTGGATCATAGAATGGTTCTATTTAAAAAAAATTTTTTTTAACGTTTATTTACTTTTGAGAGAGAGACAGAATGCAAGAGGGGAGGGACACAGAGAGGGAGACACAGAATCTAAAGCACGCTCCAGGCTCTGAGCTGTCAGCACTGAGCCTGACGCGGGGCTCCTACTGACGAACCGCGAGATCATGACCTGATCTGAAATCAGACGCTTAAAACCAACTGAGCCATCCAGGTGCCCCTCTATTTTTAACTTTTTGAGGGACCTCCACACTGTCTTCCACAGTGGCTGTACCAGTTTTCATTCCCACCAGTGGTGCACAGGGGCTCCTTTTTCTCCACATCTTCACCACCATCTGTTGTTTCTTGATTTTTTTTTTTTTTATTTTAGCCATTTTGACAGGATATCGGGGTGATATCTCATTATAGTTTTGGTTTGCATTTCCCTGATTATGAGTGATGTTGAGGATCTTTTCATGTATCTGTTGGCCATCTGGATGGCTTCTTTGGAGACATGTCTGTTCATATTTTCTGCCCATTTTTTAATTGGATTATTTGTTTTTTGGGTGTTGAGTTGTATCAGTTCCTTATACATTTTGGATACTAACCGTTTATCAGATACATCATTTGCAAATATCTTCTCCCTTTCGGGAGGTTGCCTTTTAGTTTTGCTGATTGTTTCCTTTGCTGTGCAGAAGCTTCTTATTTTGGGCCTTTTTGTAGAAAAAGTTTGCTGACCTCTACCCTATCTATTCATCCTCATAAGTGTATGTGCACTTATCTGACCCGATCTCTCACTTCTATTGCCACCTCAAGCTCTTCCACTCTAATACATGGTGCTAACTGTTCATGATCAGCAAACTTGTCTTCATTTTCAACTTCATTTATGGAATGTTCCCTTTGCCCTCTTACCGTAGGTATAACCTGGATATGCCCTGACAAAATCATTCCTGATGCATTGTAGTCAAGGCAGGCTGTCTGCTTTTACATCCTCTGTAACTACAGGGCTGATCCTGGAATGAGTGTTCTTGCTTTTCTGTGACATTTGCAAATCTATTCTCTTCCCTCATCCATCCAAACGCCCAGCTCTTTGAAGTTCATGTCGTCAGACTTTGTCACCTACTACCCCTCCTCGTTGTTGTCATCTAGAGAACTTGGTTGCCTTCTTATTTGATACCTTTAGCCCATGGCTCTTTGTCTTTTTATTATTCTGCCATTATTCTCACAGACTTCCTTCTTACTGACTTCAGCACCATCTAACACTTCAGACTCTGGGTTTCTGGACCTCCCCTCCCTTCATTCCCTTCTCTCTGCTGTCCTCTCTTACCTGGCTGAACTTTAACTCTGGTTACACCCACTAGTCCCTGCGCACCAAAATAAACTGAAGACTGATGAAGACACAATAACTGTGCTGGCCAATATCACTTTAAATTCTGGCTATATATCTCAAATGGGTAGTTAGACTAGTCAGGATTTTCCAGAGAAACAGACCGATAGAAGATGATTAATGGATGGCTCAATCAATAGATAGATTTATTATAAGGAATTGGCTCATGTAATTATGGAGTCTAAGATCTGTAGTCAGCAAACGGGATACCCAGAGAGTGAATGGTATAATTCCAGCCCATGCCTGGGCGCCTGGGACCAGAAAAACCAATGATGTAAGTTCCAGTCTTAATCTGAAGGAAGAAGAGTGATGTCTCAGCTCCAAGATAGTACGGCTGATTGAGTGAATTCTCCCTTGCTCATCTTTTTTTGTTCTATTCAGGTCTTCAGTGGGTTGGATGAGGCCCACCCGTTTACTCAGTCTCCCTATTCAAATGTTCATCTCATCCAGAAATACCCTCACAGGCCCACTCAGAATATTGTTTAACCAAATATCTGGGTACCTCATGGCCCAGTGAAGCTGACGTAAAAAGTTAACCATTGCAGTAGTCAAGAACGGTCTTCCTTCTTCCACAGGACTGTTGCATTCCCAGTTTCCAAAATTATCATTCCACATCTTGTCTTTACTCCTTAAGTTTCTAATCTCTTTTCCCCTCCGTACTCTCAGCATGTAACATCATTTCATAAATCAATGAGAAAATGGAGGTAATCCAAGAAGAATTCCCTCCCCCTTTCAACCTAAAACTCGCTGCCCATCTTGCTCTAAACCTGTTCTCTGCCTGCCTTGTTTTATTATGGAGCAAGTGTCTCTGCTGCTCTCACTGGTGCACCCTACCATTTGTGCTCTGAATCCCCATCCCCCTCACCTTCTCAAAGGCTTGGTTTCTCAACTATGTCTTCATCCTCTTCTGAATCCTCACTTCTTTACTCAGTTACTCCCACTGTCATAAACCACTTGTAGTAACTCCTTTCTTCTTCTTCTTCTTTTTTTTTTTAATCTTTTTTCATGTCTATTTATTTTAGAGAGAGACAGAGTACAAGCAGGGCAAGGGCAGAGAGACAGGGAGACACAGAATCCGAAGCAGGCCACAGGCTCAGAACTGTCAGCACAGAGCCCAATGTGGGGCTCAAACCTACAAACTGTGAGATCATGGCCATGATCTCATTTAAAAGTAGTTACACAGTTATTCTCCATCTTATCATTCTACTTGAAGTCTCTATATTGCATGTGTCACTCCCTTATATGTATATATGTTGATGGAGTTTACTGTTTTCCCCCCATCAATAAATATGATTTGTGAAAACAGTTCTCTTTTTGTCTCCGTATTATCCGCATATATGACAGACAGAGAGTCCTCAATAATGATTCTTATGAGTGATTGCATGCACTATTTCCTTCTTTTTCCATTTCTACTCCTAGACCATAAAATTCTCAAGGGTAAGGACTTTGTCCTTCTGTCTTCTATGTCTTTGTAGTTGGTTTCATAAATGCTTGTTGAATGAGTGAGTGAATCATTGATATAAATGAGCAATAACCTAAAGATAAAAGTTATTAATATGATGTTCTACTTTTAAAATTTGCATTGGCATTTTTACTTGAAAAAAAATCAGAATGATTTCTTTTAGGGTTATACTAATTCCTTTTAAACTGCTGCTAATTTGTGTGACTTATCCATATGCATCTAAATTAATTTTTCTAACTTTAACTCAGGCTTATAAATAAATAAGTATACATATATGTATGTAGATGGATGGCTATATATACACCTACCCACACATATATAAAACATATGTTAGTCCTGTTCTAAGAATCTGCCAAACTCTCATGGTAAGACTTGCCAATTGCAGTCATGTGACGGGATGACAGTTCTCTTCTCTGGGAGAAGTCCAGACTTCCAGTGTCTGGGACAGAAATAATATAGACCAAGAAACATATATAGCTGATGAGGGATGATTTTTGGCTCCCATAATGTGAGGTTTGGTCTTCTTATTGGGAGACTTTGAAAATCATTAGACCAGAAATCATTTTTTTATTCCTACAAGCCAAAATTTTTCCTTCTTGTATTTCTTGATGCAGGCATACCGCAAAGACAGTCTTCCTGGTCAGCATGGGTTTAGACTAAACTCTGCCACTGGATGATAGCATGAGATCTTTTGCCAGTGCAGCTGCCTCATTTTTATCAGCATAGTAAATATGTATCCAGCTATACTCAGTTACAGATACTTTCCTGTTGTCAATAATGTAGGACTGCTGAGGAGTAAAGATGTTTTCATTCTTAGGCAGAATTGATTCAGAGGAGATAACTGGGACACTTCACCGCTAGCCTTATGCACACAGAGGAGGTAACAGTAAGGAGTGCTTTCAGCTGCAGCCAACAAAAGAATCAGCTAGCAGTGGTTTCAACAAAGTTAGACTCAAGTGGCTTCATGACATTAAGGCTGCCATGTCTGCAGTTCTGCTGGCCTTCCCTTCAAAGTCAAACGATGACTGTAACATAGAATGTGTCTGGTGCACTTGGGCTAGCAAAGAAAGTGTTTCAGTGCAGGAAGCAGGGTGTGGTCTGTACCAGTGCATTTCTCCCTGTATACTGAATCAAGGAGAGAAAACCATTCAACAGACTTCTCTTTACATTTTACTGGCTACAAATTGGTCTCCTGACAGTCCTTAGACCCATGGCTAGAGCCACCTTTTCTGAGAACTGGGGATCGTTGCCTGATTCCTGAACAGATTTGGGGTTCGATTTCAAAAAATAAAATGGGAATGGCTTTTGCGTGGGTAAAGAATAGTGCCTTCCACAGAGAGCTACCAAGACCATTCATGCTTATGAAGGAAATAATGCTTATGTGGAATCGTGAATTCAGGTAGAAGTTGACCAGGTAAATAAAGTTTAGAAAGGTTGAAAAGGACAAGAAAGAAACTTCCGCGAGCGTATGGAACAAAGAAGTGCAAAAAATGAAATATAGCTGGTCGTTCTATACGAGTAGAATAATGAGAGGAGAGAGTACAGAGTTTGGCAGGAGTCGTGTCATGGAGGCAGTGTGGGAGCAGGAAGGCAAGTTCTCACACCTCCAGGCATTCATTCTGAGGTTGCTAAAGTAGCGAATAAATACCAGTCTGGGTTTTCCCTTCATATGTGGCTACGGAAATCCAGACTTTTCAGGACAACACTGTGATCTCCCTATTTTGAAGTAGAAAAGTAAGAGCAGTCATTACTTAAGATATCTTGCTGCGCACTCTCTCCTCTCTCTCTCTCTCTCTCTCTCTCTCGCTCTCTCTCTCTCTCTGTCTGCTTAACTAAGTCTTACCTGGAGATTTTTTAGCTGTTTGCTGAACCGGATGGTGTTCACTGGTTATGGAGACTCAGAGGATTTTCCAGCTATATTACCTCTACTAAATCTTTGGGGAAAAAATAGCTGAATGCTTGGAGTGAGACCCATCCTGCTACTTTGATCATTGTTGATTCGACCAAGGGATCAGTACCTGAGCCCAAAGCTGCCCGATAGGAATGTACCTTGTTGGGTAATAACAGACCAATATAATCACATCTTCTCACAGTGGGAAAGCTAACAGAGTGAGGGATGGATGCCAGAAAGGTCAATAACAGAGACAAGATGTGGAGGAGGAAGGAGTATGGAGAGAGAGAGAGCTATAGAGAGAAGAAGAGAAGGGGAAATTGAGCAATAGCAGAGTTCTGGCTGTAAACACAGTAAGTCTTTGTTTTTGTTTGTTTGTTTTTTGTTTGTTCCGTATTTTTAAAGTTTTAATTTTAATTCCAGTATAGTTAACATACAATGCTGTATTTGTTTCAGTGGTACAATATGGTGATTCAACAATTCCATACATTGCCAGGTGCGCATCAGGACAAGTGTACTCTTTAATCTCTATCACCTATTTCACCCATCCTCCCACCCACCTCCCCTCTGGTGATCATCTGTTTGTTCTTTAGTGTTTAACACAGTGAGTCTTTGATCTCGCAAACTGGGTGAAGAAACCGACAGGGGAAGTACCAACCATTGGGGCGGCTGGGTGTTTGTTGGTTAAGTGGACAACTTCAGCTCAGGTCACGATCTCACGGTTTGTGAGTTCGAGTCCAGCGTCAGGCTGGCTGCTATCCGTGTAGAGCCTGCTTCAGATACATTGTCCCCCTCTTTCTCTCTGCCCCTTCCCTGCTCATACTTTCTCTCTCTCTCTCAAAAATAAATAAACATTTTTTTTTTAAAGTATCAACTACTGAACAGTTCTTTAGTGAATCTGGATCATATTATCATCATCATGATCATCAGAGCCTGGGAATAATTGAGTCTATTTTCAAAATGCAATGGAATTCTGTTGCCCCAAATAATATAATATATTTGGATAAAATTACTGATGAAGGCTGCAATCATACATTATTTTGAATGGATTTGAACTACCCTCTACCTTCCAGGGTAAGTATCTAAGGTGTGAGGTCTTCGGGAACAGTCATGGTAGTGTTTTCTTTTCTTGTGGTTAATTTTTCATAGAGAAGCCTTTTGTTCTTTTTTGGGTAGTTCTGAATAAGAAAACAAGAGTCCAAATGGAGCCAGGTAATCACAGAGGCAACAAGAGAAACAGAAAAAAAATGTTTAGCTGTTAGAAATGCAGGGCCAGAAGAGACATGTTTCGTGGGTCTACCGGGCTGGGAATATGGTCTGAAGTGACAATAAAGCAGATTGGAGAACAGGAAAGAAACTTCTAGAGAAAGTAGGCAACAGGGACCTGTTCCAGTTGAAGCATGTCTTTATATCTCCTAGAATGGTAGTTCTCTGTGGTGGTTACTCTCTAGAACTACCTGAAGAACGTTTGAAAACACATTTCCAGACCTTTCGCAAATCCTGCTGAATCATAATATGACTTACACAGCTGACTCAGCACCTGCCCATGAGGCTTTCACCTGTCCACAGTGAAAATATCCATATAATGATGGCAATAGTGCTTTCTTGAAAGGGACTATCTTTAGTTCTCAGACCATGGCCATCTTAATTTTTAATTTTATGGTGATCATCTATTCTTCCTTTTATGAAATTATTGTGATAAAAGATGCTACTTCAAAAAAGGTTCTTAGCAAAATAAAAATTAGCTAAACTGTTGTTCAGATTTGACCTTGGGTAATTTACCAGGACTTAAAATCTGAGTGATAACATGTAACAGCATGGTTTTGTACAGATAAAATGAGAGAATGTATAGAATATGCTTGGTACATAAATACTGAAGATGTCCTGTGTTATCTGGTGAGATACTTAGGTTTGCAAAATTTGACTCCCACTGCTTGAGCAGTAAAGTTGATTTATTGTTCCAGGTAAGTGAAAAGTGTAGATCTTGTGGTGGGCCTCAGGTATTGTTTAAACAGGACTCTGGTTTTACTTCCCTGTGATTCTTTCTGTTTTGCCCTCTTCTGTATTTTGGTGTTGCCTCTGGACTAGCTTCTCAAGGTGGCTGCCAGGATCCACATAGTGTGAGAGAATGCTGTTCCTGAAACCAGTAACAGAAGTACAATCTTAAGGAGATGGAACCCCCCCTCAGCCATGACTGCAGTCAGGGAGTCCCATACATTGACTCAGTCAGCCCTCTCAGTTAGCCTCAGTTAGCCTGTTCCTTAACACAGCGGGACCAGTCCTTGAAGCTGGAGATGCTGTAAATCCCATGAAAGCCACCTGCACACAGTGGGCAGGAGAAAAATTAAAGTTGGAAGAATTCCCACAATCCCTCTCCATAGCCGTAGTCCCAATATACTTGCTGACTGCATACGGCAGCCCCCTTCACATACACTTCCTGCCTGCTATAAAGCACTTGAGTTAAAATGAAAGAAGCTGCCAACATTGCCTTTAAGGAAAATGTTATTCGCTTTATTTCATACTTAGAAGTACTAAAATGTTGCTACTGAAGTTTGAAAGCTATGGAAAATTAGAAGAGGAAAAACAGGTTCTTAGCCTATCAGAGAAGATAACCATCTTTAAAATGTTGTGTCTTATCATTGTCTTTCTCTTATGTGTGTGTATGTTGTACGTTATATACAAGTTTTTTATGTTTATATTTTGCTATAAATTGAGTTTTAAACTAATATATATATATATATTTTTTTTTTTCTTGAGTGTAAGAGAAATATCTAGTCAGGTTTTTTAAATGGGAACATTGAGAAGTGTGAAAAGAAAAGGAAGGAAGGAACGAAAAAAATAGGAACCTTATTGAGACACCATCTCTATTTTTCAGTGTGCATCAAATATTTGCTCTATGTAGTTGAGGTAGAGCTATTTATACCTGTGTTTTAAGCATAATTAACAAAGAAATGCTCATTTGTCTTAGATGACAGATAATATTTACCACTGGATGGTTTATTAGTCTTTCCCCATTAAAAAAAAAAAAAACGACTCAGGTAATCAATATGAGTTTGAAAGATGTGGAAACTTATAACTCAAGCTTCTTAGTAATAAAAATGACCACTATTGCTGTATGTAGTCCTGTTTTGTAGAAAAGAGGAAAGGGGCTTGTGTATGATAATTGTCTCAGTGTGGTTCACAACTTAGTGAATAGTTTAGCCATTTTTGTCTCTTAATTTTTTTTTAATCAAAGCAGTATGTGCATATAATTCTAAAAGACAAGTACAGACACAGAAGCCTTCTCCTCCACCTCTTCTGGGGGACCCCACCCCTCCCATGTCATCTCCAGAGCAATAACCACTTTGAGTTATTTTAACTGTGCCTTGTAGATGCTGCCATCTTGTTTCTTGATGCTTTTAGTGCCGTTTACAATTACTGGCTTTGGACATTACTTATTACTTCCCAGCTCTAACAGATGAGGATTTCGCACTCTCTCACGGCTCCCATCCTCCAAATATTTTTACATCACACTTTTTGGTTAAGTCAACATAAATTGTTTGTATTGTCTTGTCCATATTAAATATTGTTTATAGATGAATATGTAATTTATTACGTTACATTTCTTTTTTTTTCCCTATAACTTTGGTTTCCTGAGTTATTTATCATCTAGTTTCGTTGTTGTTATGTTTGTTTCATGTTCTGTACATCTAGCATTCCTCCCCAAAATCTTAATATTAATTTTTTTTAAATTTTTTTTAACGTTTTTTATTTATTTTTGAGACAGAGAGAGACAGAGCATGAACGGGGGAGGGGCAGAGAGAGAGGGAGACACAGAATCTGAAGCAGGCTCCACGCTCTGAGCCGTCAGCCCAGAGCCCGACGCGGGGCTCGAACTTACGGACTGCGAGCTCGTGACCTGAGCTGAAGTCGGACCCTTAACCGACTGAGCCACCAAGGCGCCCCAGTATTAATTTTTAAAAATTGAACTATCCTACTGAAATGAAAAACATATCAATAGAGCCAAACATATCAAGTTCCCTTTGCTTTACTTGCTAATTTTTTTTGTGCTGTCCCCCCACCCCTCTGCCTTCCTGACAGATGGACTTTTTTCTAGGCACCCTGCATACCTGTCATTGTGAGAATTTCCCTTGTCACTCTTTTTTGTTGACTATTTTCTGAACCTAAGATTTCCCCTCTTTCCTTGCCCTCATATTTGTAGAGCAAACCAAACCTCAGAGGGCTCTTTTTGGAGAACTTGCTTGATAAATTTTTATTCACTCACATTCAATAGATAGTTTGGATAGGTAAATAATTCAAGGAAGGCTAGACATTTTCTCATGGTACGTTAAAGCATTCCCCCCGCCCCTCTTTTCTGGCATTTTGGGTTTGCACTTACCTTTCCTTGAATGTGATCTCTGCTTTGTCTCTGGAAGTACTTACACCTAACAGAGGTGTTCTGAAATCTTACCATTCCATGCTTGGATGCCTCTCTCTTTTCATTCATTGTACCAAGAACTCATTGGGAACATGTTCACAAGTAACAGGATATTTTCTTATATTATTTCTTTAATATTTCCTCTTAACAATTTGTGTGTGCTCTATCTCTATCTCATTCTCTTTCTGGAATTCTTATTGTCCTGATTGTGAACCTCCTGTGTTGCGTGCTTGATTTTCTTTTTTTTCCCTCTCCTGTGATTAGTCTTTTTGCCTTTTATACTATTTTTAAAAATTCCTGTATAATAAACATACTGTGTTACAGTAATTTCAGGTGTACAACACAGTGATTCAAGAATTATTTTTTTTCTAAGTATGTTTATTTATTTTGAGAGAGAGAGAGAGAGAGAGAGAGAGAGAGAGAGAGAGAGAGCTAGCGAGGAGGGGAGGGTCAGAGAGAGAAGGAGAGAAAGAATCCTAAGCAGGCTCCGCACGAGCAGCATGGAGCCTGACATGGGGATCTCACAAACGGTGAGGTCATAACCTGAGCTGAAACCAAGAGACACTGTAGCTTAACTGACTGAGCCACCCAGACGTCCTGTGATTCAAGAATTCTATCCGGGCACCTGGGTGGCTCAGTCAGTTGGGTGTCTGACTTCAGCTCAGGTCATGATGTCATGGTTTGTGGGTTCAAGCCCCATGTTGGGCTCTGTGCTGACAGCACGGAACCTGGAGCCTACTTCGGAATGTGTGTCTCCCTCTCTCTGCCCCTTCCCCGCTCACGCTCTGTCTCTCTCTGTCTCAAAAATAAATAAATGTTAAAAAAAAAAAAAAAGGAATTCTATCCATTACTCAATGCTCATCACAAGTGCCCTCCTTAATCCCCATCACCTATTTCACCCATTACCCACCCCCCCACCTCCCCTCTGTTAACCACCAGTTTGTTCTCTATAGTTAAGTCTGTGGGGTTTTTTGTCTCCTTTTTTTCTTTGTTTGTTTTGTTTCTTAAATTCCACATATGAATGAAATCTTACTGTGTTTGTCTTTCTCTCACTGATTTCTTTAGCTTAGCATTATGCCCTCTAGATCCATCCATGTTTTTGAAAATGGCAAGATTTCATTCTTTTCTATGGCTGAGCGATACTCCATTGTCCTTTGATACTATTTTTTTCCTGGGTGACTTCCTCAACTTTATATTCTAAACATTCTATTAACTTAAAATTTTTCTGCTGACATGTTTTTGAATTTCTGTGAACTTTTATTCTTTTCTTGCCTCTTTACTACTTTTACTTCAATGACGTACTTTTCTTGATTTATGGATACCTGATCTCTTTTAGCTTCCTGATTATATTATTTATAGGTTATTTTTTTAACACAGTTTTTCAGTCCTCCACATTTCTCACTCATCTACATTAAATTTTATCTTTATAAAAAATATTTGTTTCTATTTTATATTTTGGAGATAGCACTCACATTCCAAGTTAGAAGCTGTTCGCTAATGGAAGCCCCTTGCACGTGTACGTGAGGGGTATGGTTGTTGACTTGAGGCCTTACTACTGTAGGGTGAAAGGAGAAGTCTTAGCTGTACAAATCTCAATATTTGTCAGTTTTCTACAACTTCTGTAAAAATTACCATAAACTCAGCTACCACAGATTAAGCCAGTACAAATTTATCTCAGAGTTGTGTGGTTCAGAAGCCCAAAATTGGTCTCACTGGAGTAGAATCAAGGTGTGAGCAGGTCTGAGGTTCTTTCCAGAAAGTTTATAGGAGAATCAGTTCTCTTGCCTTTTCTCCTTTCCAGTGGCTGGCCACATTCCTTTTTCTCATTGCCTTCTTCCATGTTCAAAACCAGCAGTGGCTAGTCAGGTCTTTATTACATCTTATCACTCTGACCCTGACTCTCCTGCCTCTCCCACATTTGAAACACCCTGTGGACTACTTGAGGCCACTCAGCTAACTTAGGATAATCTTCTTATTTTAAGGTCTACTGATTAGTAACCTTAATTCCATCTGCAACCTTAATTCCCCCTAGCCATGTATGTGTTCACATGTTTGGGGGATTAGGACAGGAATATCTTTAGGGGGGCACTATTCTGCCTACCACACATTTCAGTTTCCTGTCTGATGAGCTCTTCCAGGAAGAGAGCAAGGAATAAGGCTGATATGTTTTGGCATTTTATACGAATGTTACATACCCTCCCTGTTTTTTGCAAGGGCTCACTTCCCGTTCTGTGGTGTGTATTGTTTCCCGATGTGTGGGTTCTCTATGGTTTAATTAATCTGGAAAATGAAACTGTGGCTCTCGCCAAAGATGGAAATCCATCCAGAAGTATAAAACCTGCCTAGGAGGGTGATAGTTTCCTAGATGGGAGGGAGTGGGGGTGGTCATGTTGTGTGGGTGCTGAATGGCTTTGTACTATGGGATAAGAGGATGTGGGATACTAAGAGCTGGGTTTTTTGGTCACTTCCTCAGGCTTTCAAATAATCTCTCCTTTTTCAATTCTAGCCACCACTCCCACCTTTTAGATACCTCATGTGTTCCTAAGCCTTCTTAGGATCCATCTATCTGCTTTCCTTCTTCCAAATTTATTGGCCTCCTCTCTTCCATAATGCCTTCTCACATTATTTTTCCTCCCATGGGCTTCTCTCTTCATCGCTTTGTTTTTATTTTAGTGAGATTTTTGGAAGGATCAGAGATACACAAAAGTAATCATTAACCAGAAGCTGTTGATCATTTTTAAACAAGTGATAAAACTAGACAACAGATATTATTTAAGTTGTCACTAAACATGGAGAGGGGTTCTGTATGAACTGAGAGGTACAGAGTTGCAGATAAACATTCGTATCTGGCTAATTGGAAAAGAAAATGAAAAATAAAAAAAAATAAAAAAAAGGAAAGAACAGAATAGGGAAGCACTGCAGATGAAGATTATTCCAACACTGTGGAATCCATCTGATACCACATTTTCGACTGGGTTGATGAGAGGAATCCAGACTAAATAAGAACAACTATGCAGTTTTTTTCATATCATTACTTCGGCATTTTTGAAATCTTAATTTTTTTTTTTAATTTTTTTTTTCAACGTTTATTTATTTTTGGGACAGAGAGAGACAGAGCATGAACCGGGGAGGGGCAGAGAGAGAGGGAGACACAGAATCGGAAACAGGCTCCAGGCTCTGAGCCATCAGCCCAGAGCCCGACGCGGGGCTCGAACTCCCGGACCGGGAGATCGTGACCTGGCTGAAGTCGGACGCTTAACCGACTGCGCCACCCAGGCGCCCCTGAAATCTTAATTTTGAATCACCTCTGGGTTCTTGAGATTATAATTCCAGGACATGATAGTTTCTGAGATAAGGCACATCTAAGAATCCCTTTCTTTGCCCTCGTGCCTGAAAGACAGCTTGTGCAAGTATAAGGATTTTTAGTTATTTTTTTCTTTAAATCTCTTTAGATATTTCGCCGTTGTGTGGGGAAGGCGGTGTTATGCAGGCATTTCATGAAGCTGACCTTTTGTTCCTTTCCATAGAGCCTGCCTATATGCTTCTGAGGCATTTTCTTTTTTCTTGAAATCATAAATGTAAACAAATTTGAGTTATATGCTATTAACAGTCTAAAAATAATAAACAGTGAAAGTTATTTTAACAAACATATTGACACATTTTTGAGATTAGGGTAAAAAATGCAACAGTGTTATGATCGAGGGTGCTTTGTATCAAATACAAATTGTCCTGCTTAATGATCTGTCCTAATTAAAAGCTGTCTTAATTTTTAAATGGGATTCTCTATGGATTCACAAGTGGGATTATCAATTAAAGGCCAGTTAAAAGCTGAATCACTTAATTATCTGGAAATTTCTTACTTTAAAATTGTTTAAGTCTATGTAACTAATTTACCATCCTTATTTGAGAATGTCAAAGCCGTAAAGGCTAGTGTTTACCCTTTCTGTACGAGCTGACATATAGGTGGAGCTTTAGGTTTTATTATAGAGAGTAGACATTGGTAAAATCCTACTTGGCCATTTTATAGGCCGAAACACTATTTCACCTGATTTAATTACCACCTTTTCACCTTTTTTTCACTTTGGAGAAATCCTCTATTCAAATCACAAGTGGTACTTTGATTCTTCCTAAGAATCAGGGTGTTGTTTCGGGGTGTTATTTTTATGAGCTATCGAGTCCTTAAAGGTATGGCCAAATGCCATTCATGTCTGTATTTGCAGGCCAGGCCCAGAAATTAGCTCGAAAGACCTTGAGTGTGGGTGAACTGTGGATAATGCGCATTGATAGCAGAGTATACACTTAAGCCAGGAGTCACAACAGCCTTCCTCCTATCATTGCATGTTCCTCTGGCCTCCCAGAGCAGATATTCTGACCTCTGGCCTTAGTTGTGAACTTCTTATCTAGAGGCGTGGATCGTAATTGAGCATACACAGAATATTTGCCTTTGGGAGGCCTATTGCCTGAGCCACCATGGTACTCTCAACAGCGTATTTGACAACATCTTGAGAGTTTGAGGTAAGGGCTAGGATACCTGTTGTGAAGCTATGGTATAGTTGGATCAACAGCTCAGTATAATGCAAGTACTGACAGAGATGAGAATGAAGTCAGGTCCTGAAACCTGCTTAGAAGGTGAGATTTACCTGGATGGCAGGACTGGAGAACAACAAAACGCAGCAAACAGTGAATTGCTACATTCTCTCTGCTCAGAGCGTAATGAATTTGGATTCATATGCCCTAAGAGAGTAAGAGAGTTTCATCATTATTGAGGCATTGAATTTTTAGGGGCATCACTATTCTCTTTGTATTCTCCGGGTGTGTGTGTGTGTGTGTGTGTGTGTGTGTGTGTGTGTATGATGTACGTATATACCTGTATATATATGTATATGTGTGTGTGTGTGTGTGTGTGCGCAGTAAATGGCACTATATTTTATCCCCGTTGAAGATTTAAATCTGTTTAC
This sequence comes from Herpailurus yagouaroundi, assembly GCF_014898765.1. Taxonomy (NCBI): domain Eukaryota; kingdom Metazoa; phylum Chordata; class Mammalia; order Carnivora; family Felidae; genus Herpailurus; species Herpailurus yagouaroundi. Next base: position 38,567,131 of record NW_024412395.1, read on the forward strand.
TCTTCATTCTCCAGTGGGGGATTATTTTTTTAAGTTTATTTATTTTGAGAGAGAGAGTATGCACACATGGGGGAGAGGCAGAGAGAGAATCCCAAGCAGGCTAGGCACTGTTAGCATGGAGCCCGATGCTGGCCTGATGTGGGGCTCCATGCAGGGCTCGAGCCATGAACTGTGAGATCATTACCTGAGCCAAAATTGAGAATCAGATGCTTAACCAGCTGAGCCACCCAGGCGCCTCACCAATGGAGAATTTTTTGATCATGGTCTCTGACAATTCCTTTAATGAACAAGAGAAGACCTGTAAAGAGCTGGAGTATTTCAACAACCATCAACTACGCTTGTAAGCAGAAACGTCTAAGGAATGGCCAGGTCATTGACTTTACCTAACAGAAACCAAGTAAATAAAGAGTTAATCATCCTAAATGACACTCTAAATATTTGTTTCAGCTTCTGGCCTGGCCACAAGCCTGTGAGAGATCTGGTTAGTGTTTAGGAAGGGCCTTCCTGATGGGTGGGAGCAAGCAATCCTCCTGCTTACTCTCAATTTGCTCCTCAGCAGACTTCTCCAGTCTTTCCTGGAAGAATTCCAGGATTGGGATGGCTCAGATTAATCTAAATCATTTGGAAAAGTTTTCATTCAGGTCCTAACCCCCATGATGAAATGTACATCAAAACTGAATATGATCACAAGTAACAGCCATGGAAAAATCCTTAAATACCTCCTACTCTGGGATTATTTCTTTATGGTACAAGTTGGAATTAAAGGCAATATGTAAAGTTCTTCCAGACAATAAGTAAAACAATAAAATAAAAATTCAAAAGAGTAAGTAAAAAATAAGGAATCCCGTTCAAATTCCTCCCAGAATTATCCTATTTATGTGTGCCAGGGGTCTCCTGTGTATAGCTTCCAAACTCTATGGCATCGATATTCCTGGTAACTGATCTATAAATGTTACTCCATCCAATGCATTTATAAATAAATAGCTAACATACATTACTTCTAGGTGGCAGTCATAGTTCTACGTGCTTTGGCTATATTGACTACTCAATCCCGTTATTCCTATTTGAGAAATGAGGCACAGGAAGGATAGTAACTTTCTCAAGGTGGCACAGGTAGAATGCAGAAGAACTAAGATCCAGTTCCAGGCAATCTGATTCCAGCATCAAAGTGCTTCATCACACACAGTAATACCTCTCTAAAAATTGTAATTTGGTACCCATATTTATTCAATCCTGTAATTTTAAATGGAGTTTCCTGAATGGAGGTGGAAAGCAAAGGAGAGCTGTTCAAAACGGTTAGGATCAAATGTCATACTGCTGTGTTCATTTAAAACAAACATCTTCACATTCCTCATGAGTACAAAGTAATGTGTCCTCACCCAGATACATTAAATTGGGTGTTCCAGAAATGGATTTGAGCTCAGAATCTTTCATGATTATAGATAAAATGAATTGGGAGGACCTTATCTAAACAAATTGTTTGGAGCTAAACACAAAGCTCAAATTAATGGTACAACCTAGAAATGCTCTCTGAAAGGCTAAATCTTTGGATTTTTATGCTATGTGGAAGAGGAGTGGGTTCTGTTAATAGGACAGACTTCGTGCAACATATGTTAAGAAAAAAAATTGGAAGCACTTAAAAAAACACAAGTTGGAAGCTCAATCTTGCAAAAAAAAAAAAAAAGAAAAAAAATCCTTAAAATATTTTGGAGCTTTTAGGAGAAAGTCAATATTAAAATTAGTACGAACATGAGAAAGGGCTTTATGAGTTGAGTGACTGTTGTTTTTCTAAATGTCAGCATGGAAACCCAAACAGAGAGGTGAGTTGGGTCCCTGGAAAGACTGACTGGGAAAGCTGAGTGTTAAGTTTGTGACGTGGTTGATGGCAACCAAAAATTGTCAAGTGCATGATGACAAAGTATTTCCTGGAACTGGGGGCAGCTTCAAGACTTATAAACAGGGATGATGTTGTGGGGGCCCGTGCTTTAAACCTGGATGGGATCTATATGTGGCAATGTAACCAGTGGTTTGAAATATGTTCCCAGACAGAGGTCTCTGGAATTTGGAAGCCATTCATAGATGGTTTGAGCTGAGCTTTGTACTGAATTGGCAATCTTTGTATACAGCAGAGGAAAACAACCAACTTTGAAACATAACCTGCTCCCTGGTTTTATCTTGACATCATGGAAAACAATCAAGGAAATGTCCTCTGCTTTCATTTTAATGTCATGATCTTGCAAATATAATACTCAGCTCTTAACACAGACTAGGACTTAACTTTATCACAGCTTTTAGGGTTTCATCCTGAAAATCATATTTAATTGAGTTCTTACCTTTAATTCAAGACGGTGTGACCCCCTACTCTAAGGAGAGCAGAGAAGTGTGTTCTAATTCAAAGTTACAAACCTCTCTACCTTAGTTTTCTCATCTATAACAAGAAACCATTGAGGTGCCTGGGTGGCTCAGTCAATTGAACATCTGACTCTTGATCTTGGCTCAGGTCATGATGTCATGGTTGGTGGGACTGAGCCCTGCATGAGGCTGTGCACATATCAACAACAACTGAGTTTGACCATGAAGACAAAAACAACAACAAAAACCCCACAAACTCTTATAGAAGGTTGAGACCAGTCATTCTTTTTTTTTTTTCTTTTTAAGTTTATTTATTTTGAGAGAAAGCAAGAGTGTGCAAGCCTGAGCAGGGGAGGGGCAGAGGGAAAGAGAGAGAGACAGAGAATCTCAAGCAGGCTCTGTGAAGTCAGCACAGAGCCTGACTCGGAGCTCAGTTTCACGAACTTTGAGCCACCCAGGCACCCCTAACTTACTTTTTAATCAACTTACTTTTTAATCTAACTTTTTCCTAGGAAATAATTTCCATGAATTACATATTAATATAAACAAATTAATAAAATAAAAATTAAAAATGCCCCCATACCACCTAAAAGTATCTCATGAACTAACAGCATTTAGAAAGTCCTGACATAATATGGGGCTCCCGGGTGGCTTGGTAGGTTAAGCGTCCAACTCTTGATTTCAGCTCAGGTCAGGAACTCACCGTGATGAGATCTAGCTCCCGCATTGGGCTCTGCCCTGACAATGCGGAGCCTACTTGGGATTCTCTTTCCCCCTCTCTCTCTGCCCCTCTCCTGCTCCAGTTCGGGCTTGCTCTCTCTCTCTCTCATCTCTCAAAATAAATAAACTTTAAAAATAAAGGAATGACTGGTCTAAACTTTCTATAAGAGTTTATGGGTTTTTTGTTGTTTCCGTCCTCATGATCAAAGTCAGTTGTTGATATGACCTCCTTAGAGTGGCTATTAGTTCCATGAGAAGAGAGGAGATTATATAATATATAGAAGAATATGTAATATACACACATGCACATTATATATAAAATACCAGATAATAGTAGATAAAATAGGTAATATATATACATAATTCTCTTAAGTGAATGTGATGCCCGAGAAATTTACCACACTATAAACTAAAGAAGAAACACTCTGTGAAAACCAGAAAAGAAACTTACCTAGCTTCCCCAGTACACTTCTCCAAAACTGATTCCCGGCAGAGTTAAGAAAAGCACTTTGCAAAATATCTGAAACAGCAGCCTGAATCGAGTTGTGACTCCTTCTAAAGCCTTGGCTGTTTCTGGCTCATACCTTACGGTTTATGTTACCATTTACAGAAACAATGAAGTGTTTTTGTTTAAAAGTCTTTCCCCTCTAATTAAACAGAGATGGAACTGAGTCAACAATGGAGTTCTGGAAGCTGACAAACTGAAAATGTCAATAAGCTATTAGAGACATGCTCTGTCTAAAGATATTAGGAAGTTGCATTGATCCTGAATTCTTAAGAAGAGAAAAAGACCTACAGATCCGAAAGTAGGCCTTAAGAGGACCTGGGAAACCTTAGCCTGATCATGTTCTTTCCCCCTTAGCAAACTCTTTCTGACAGTAGGCCGGAAAGAGAAAGCCAGGGCTTGCCCGAGTTTTAGGAAGGAGGAAAATTCCACACTCCTTTAATTATGCAGCATTTGTATTCTCTCTATAGGATCTCCTACACCTTTTGTAAGGTAGAAAAAAATGTGTTCAGCAGAAATCCGTCAGAGCTCAGAAAGCAGAGCAGCCTGGTTGCAGGCAATGATTTTGTCTTTTATGTATTTTTATACTTGGGTTGGGGGAGGGATCCTTTATCCATTAACCACAGAGCAGTCGCCACATCCATGAAACTTTTACCTAACCCCATAGATCTCATATTTTATAGTGATGGTTGCACAACTTTGTAAATATACGAAACCCAGTGAGTTGTATCCTTTAAATGGGTGAATTACATGGAATGCGAATTCTCTCTCAAGAAAGTTGCTATAAAAAGTGTTAGTGTGTGTAGCACCAGCTGGAATACAGGTTCTTGAGTTTCAGCCCAAAGGGCAGAATCTCTAGACGCTGAGTCCAAGCAGCTGTTATTTAAACAAACGTATCGAGTGACTTCAGTGAGATGACCTAAGTCCATACTTTTTAAGGAAATCTAAGAGATTATGTGTTTTGCTACCTCCCTAAACAAGAAGAGAAATCCTCCTGACGTTCACAATGACCAATAATCGATAGACGAGTAGCCTTCCTTCAGAAATCTTAAATTTGACCCAATTCTTAATTCCCCCTTTTGAATGTGAATATTATCAGTCTTGTAGGGAACCACGATAAATTTTTACTGGAGCTAGGTCAGGTGTCCTTTCAGATAACTTACATGAACATTTAACAGGTCACAAAAGAATTTCTTGTACATTTTCTTACTTAGTCCTCACAAAGACCCCGTTGAGTTGGAGGAGCCTTCAAAGCCACCCATCTTTTACAGATGGGGAAGGGGAGATTGAGCAAAGTTAAATGTCTTGCCCAAAACACCTAACAGAAAACTGACCAACCTGCTTGGATATCAGGTCTTTTGACTCCTAGTTAACCCTCTTTTCACTATAAAAACCTGTCTTAAAAAATGCTTCTTCAATATGGCCTGCCACTAACCTTTAGAAGCTATGTTTGAGCACATTTATGAAGTTGCTGTCATTAATTATGCTTTAAAAAAATGTGCATCTTTGGGGCCGCCTAGGTGGCTCAATTGGTTAAGCATCTGACTTCAGCTCAGGTCATGATCCACAGTTGGGGAGTTCAAGCCCCATATTGGGCTCTGTGCTGACAGCTCAGAGCCTGGAGCCTGCTTCGGATTCTGTGTCTCCTTCTCTCTCTGCACCTCCCCCTCTAGCACTCTGTGTCTCTGTCTCTCTAAAAAATAAACATTTTCTGTTTATTAAAAATGTAGTTTTTTTGCTTTGCAGCACAAAAAGAAAATGCACAACTTAACACATTTCCCCCCAATTCTCTGTGGCAGTTGTTGTCTAAAAACTGGATTAATGTAAGCGTCCGACTTCAGCCAGGTCACGATCTCGCGGTCCGTGAGTTCGAGCCCCGCATCAGGCTCTGGGCTGACGGCTCAGAGCCTGGAGCCTGTTTCCGATTCTGTGTCTCCCTCTCTCTCTGCCCCTCCCCCGTTCATGCTCTGTCTCTCTCTGTCCCAAAAATAAATAAACGTTGAAAAAAAAAATTAAAAAAAAAAACTGGATTAATGTAAACCAGCAGTGGGGAACATATGTGAGTGTGTGTGCATATGCATGTGTGTGTGTTGAGAGAGAGAGAAAGAGGAGACATACATTGTGTCTCCGTGTGTTTGTGGAGAGAAGGATGGAATATTATTTTAATGTGAAAGTACAAAATAGGATCATTTCTTAATTCGTATGTGAACTATTGAAAGAAACTAACATGTATTGGATAATTATTATGCTCTAAATCTACTTGGCTCCTGTCCGCAGCCCACCCACCCCCTCATTCCTTAAAGACATGCTTCTGGCTCACTGCCTGCTTCACTCAGACCCCACTGTTTTCCCGAGGTGAAACAGCCTCTCAATTCCTTGATCATCTGTATATTAACCTTTACCTCCACTCCATTTTAGATATCCACCCTGAGGGCAATGTCATCACCCTGACTTTGAAATTTATTCCGCAGATCCCACTGACCACAGCTGGCTCAATTTGACATCAAGGAGTTCTGCCAGCATCTGGTCAACCCATTCATTTCTTTACTTCCTTTCCGGAAAGCCTGAGATTTTGTGTTTATTTCTTCAGTCCCTACCCTTATCCATTCCCAAACTTCCTGGCCCCGTTGTCCTTTTGTTGAGGGCACCTAACGGAATCTCGACTCAGACAATCTGGCATTTCCCTTTCTCTGCGCCTACGGTGGGCCCGCAGCTGTCTACAGTCCTCTCTCCAACGTCATCTTGCTTTCAGTGCTGCCTGGAACCCGTCCAGCTCCTTTAGAGTTTTCCCATTTTCATCAAAACTTTACATACAGTCCCTTGGCCATGAGATCAACCAAGGAGATCAACTTTCTTCTTTACAGAGAAAACGGAAGCATTTTTCATGGAAATGTTTTCAACTGATTATCTCCAAATCTATAAAATTAGCTGCATCCCAGAACACATCTTTTGCTACAGTAAGATAGGTATGTCTCTCTTTTACTGAAAGCAGACACTTATAGTACTCTTCACATATCTTTGTCGTCTCCCTCTCTTCTGACTCCTTCATGTTTCCAATAAAACATACCAAATCTTTCATATCTTAAAATGAAAACAAAACAAAAAAGGCTTTCTTATCCCTAGGTGCTCTTCAGTCTGCCATTTTTTTCACTTAGTTGTCAAATTAAAAGCTTTGGGATCATCACTTATTTCTTCCTTTTCCTCCATATACAACTGGTATGGAGGCCCTGCTAAACCCACTTCCTCAATATCTCTTTGTTCAATGGTATCCCTTTCCAATGCAAAGGCCCTGAATCAACAGAAATATGATGTGAGTCCAATGTGTAAAATTTTCAGCACTCTGGTGGCCACAAAAGTGGAAACAATGGAATTAATTTTAATGTATTTTATTTCAGCCAGTATGTTAAAATTGTTTTCATTTCAGCATGAGGTCATGATTAAAAATCATCAGTGAGATATTTTACCTGTTGACTTTGGATTAGCCCCATTTTAATAGGCATAGGCTGCTAACGCCACCATATTGGATAGTGCAGCCCTAGATTCTCATCTCTTGCCTGAGTCCATCAGGTCTTCGCCGCTGCCAGGAGGAAGCTTCCAGTGGTTTTCTTGCTTCTTGTTGGGGTCCCTTCCCACATGTTCTGTATACGGCAGCCAGAATAATTTTTTTCTAAAAATAAAATCTCATGTTGCTTTTCTGTGTAGAATTCATCATGGTTTCTCACAGATCTCTGTGCATTTTTGATATTTAAAAGGCCCTTGGGGCACTGGGGTGGCTCAGTCGGTTGAGCGTCCGACTTTGGCTCAGGTCATGAACTCACAGTTCATGGGTTGGAGCCCCGCATTGGGCTCTGAGCTGCCAGCTCAGAGCTCAGAGCCTGGAGCCTGCTTCGGATTCTGTGTCTCCTTCTATCTCTGCCCCTCCCCCACTTGTGTGCTGTCTCCCGCTGTCTCTCAAAAATGAGCAAATGTAAAAAAAAAAAAAAAATTAAAAATTAAAAGGCCCTTGACTATTTCCCAGCTTCAACTCTTCCTTTTCATGTTCTACAATAGAGCATATACCCTCCCCACTAAACTTATTTGTGTTCCTTAAAGCCATTACGACCTTCTTGATGGCTAGGTTATTGCATATTCTGTGTCTTCTGCTTGGAATGCTCTTCATCCTCCAATCCTCACTCCTCTCCAATAGGTTAACTGCTGTGCATACTTCACACATCTACAAAAACCTTCCTTCATGTCCTAGAACTGGACTATGGGGTCTTCCTGTGTATTCACATGCAACTCTTAGTTTCTTCCATCATATCCTTTATTACACTATTGCTACTTTATATTTGGCAGCCTCCCCAAGGAATAGAACAGGGACAGCACTTGGTCATTTTTTTTTTTTTTTATCCCTAGCTCCACACATAGTGCATGGCATATGGTAGGTGATCAGTAGATGCTCACTGAATAAATGAAGGAGCAAATGAATAAATGCAATCTTTTTTAGTACCAGAGAAGAAAAAAGAGAACATTTCCTGTTTGTAAATTCTCCTGTGATTTAAAAGTATTTGTGTGTCTTCTCTTTTCCTGATTCCTTGGACCTCCACTAATTTCCAGATGAACTTGCTTCAAAAGAAATCGTTTATTTAAAGCAGGTATTAAAAGGCAAAGAGCATGAAATAGCCCTTTTACTAGAAGAAAGACAGGAAAACTTCCCACAGAGAATAACGGTGAATTGCATAGCATATATTAACAATTATCGTTCGATTTTGTAGTGAAATAACTGTTAATAATGTTAATCAATGACTTCCCTGTCACTAAATCTAATGGACATTTTATTTTTTTTATTTATTTAAGTGTTTATTTAGTTTTGAGATAGATAGAGAAAGAGAGAGAGAGTGAACGTGAGTAGGGGGGGGAGGGGGCAAAGACAGAGGGAGACGCAGAATCCAAAGCAGGCTCTAGGCTCTGAGCTGTGAGCACAGAGCCTGACCGGGACACGGGACTCAAACTCACAAACTGCAAGATCATGACCTGAGCTGAAGTCGGACGCTTAACCGACTGAGCCACCCAGGCCCCCTCGGGTGGGCATTTTAAATCTTTGATAGCTTACCTGATTTCAGGTATTTACCTGGTATTTGAAAACCAGATCTCTGAAACCTCACTCCTCTACCTTTCCTTCTGTCTCCCTGGCTCTTCCTTTTCATTCTCCTTTCTCCGACCTTACCTGTTAGAGTTCCTGAAAGCCAGATCTTCAGTCCCTTTGTCCCATTCTCAACTCTGTCCCTATTTAGTCCCATCCAGTCCCTGACTTTCTTTTCTCTATACTAGTGTTTCTCAGGTATATATTTCAGTGCCAAACCTCTGGTCTCCAAATCCGGCATCTAACTATCTACTCAAGATCTCCCTTTGGAGAGATGACTATACCTCAAATTGAACAAAATAACAATAGAATTAATGACCACCTATAAAACTCACTCTCCCTCCAGTGTATTCTGTTTTATTGAATGATACTATCATGCACATAATTACTCAAGCCAGAGCCCTGGGAGTCATCTTAGATACCTCCTTCTCTCATAATCCATATTTCAAATATCTCCCTAAGTCAAGCAACACATAGTGAATTAATGTTAGGAATATTTTACATTTATAAACATACAGAGTTCTTAAAGTAAATATGTATTACATATTACATATTATCATTATTATATATAATATTGATATTATATATTTATATAATATTATATATATATAATTTTTTTTGCAGAGGTGTGGAGTTTTTTCTGGGGGGTCCACACAACATTTATCTAAATGCTGTTAAGGGTAGAGGATTTTTATTATCCTTTCTGCCCTCTTGTATATCAGGGGAAAACTTTTAGTTTCCCAAGGGAGGATAAGGGCAACGTCATAGGTGACATCTTAATTTTTTTTTTTTTTAACGTTTATTTATTTTTGAGAGACAGACAGATCATGAGCAGGACAGGGGCAGAGAGAGAGGGAGACACAGAATCCAAAGCAGGCTCCAGGCTCTGAGCTGTCAGCACAGAGCCCGATGCGGGGCTCGAACCCACAAACCGTGAGATCATGACCTGAGCCGAAATCAGATGCTTAAGCAACTGAGCCACCCAGGCACCCCATAGATGACATCATTTTTGTTAGCCAAGAAGGACAAGAAATATGAGCACTTTGGATACCAGTTAACACTTACATCCCATTTCTCATTTTTTTAAAGGAGTTTGTAACATAATAACCAAAGTCTAGAATTGGAAGGGAGCAGCAGGAAGTACGGTCTTTGGATAGTTAAAATACAGAAGAACTCCTGAGAAGGAATATTTCATTTTGTTGTAATTGCCTTCGTCTCCATTTCCCTTTGGGTGATATACAAGCCAGGAAGTTCTGTATTCTTTCTTTACCTGGAATTAATAAAACAGAAGATCGCTGGCCGCCATCAGCTTGTCTGAGTCCAACCTTATTGGCAGGGCTCTGAACGCCCCAACATAGTGTTACAACACTGCTTCTATCAAAGTCAGTCTCTTTGGGTCACATGGGCAGCATATGTCTATGTGCTTACCTGTGTTCTGGGAAGAATAATTCTTTTTAGTAACTAGAACTTAGCTTCTATTGTGAGAAAGAGAGGTTCCAAATCAAACATGAAGAAAGTTTCTCTCTCCTAAAAGTCTGGATGCAGAGAGCACAGGATGACTACTCAGCTGTTAGGGATCCAGGCTGCTCCCATCTTCCCAGGTGTGGACTTGACCTTTCAACCTTCACTTTTGTCCAACCCTCACTTAGCTACATTTAGCCATGAGGGTAAGGTCTAGCTAAGAGGATGTGAGGGGAAATGATGTTTAACGTTTATTTATTTTTGGGACAGAGAGAGACAGAGCATGAACGGGGGAGGGGCAGAGAGAGAGGGAGACACAGAATCGGAAACAGGCTCCAGGCTCTGAGCCATCAGCCCAGAGCCCGACGCGGGGCTCGAACTCACGGACCGCGAGATCGTGACCTGGCTGAAGTCGGACGCCCAACCGACTGCGCCACCCAGGCGCCCCTGGAAATGATGTTTATTTACAGCTTCTGGCATGTGTCCCCAAAGGAGGACAGTTTGCCTCTTCCTCCATGCTACTGCTTGGGAGGGTAGGAAATCTCATTGTTTCTGGCCCTCACAGGTCCAGCTAAAAGTCAGGACGTTTATTATAGAAAGGAGAAGAGCAGCCTTTGGCACGTGCATAGAAAACATCTATTCAGCCTGGGGATACAGATTGAAGGGTGAGGTAGGCTTGGTTTGACTTCTGCTTTCAGCATCTGTACCTGTGTGAACTTGGGCAAGTTCGGATGTTCTTGTTTGTTTCTTCCTTCAATACTCCACGCAAAACTCCATTGTAGAATCCGTCAGGTCTCGTTGCAACCTACATTTGTGTTCCCCTGTGCTTCGTTCAGCGCGCAGCCCATGGCTTGCACTTCCTATTCTTGTAACGGTCATGGGAGACAGTAGATTCCCTATCTGTGTCACAACTATTTGCTCCTTTCCTTCTATTTTCACTGCTTTCGTCATCCACTTTCTTTCTTTTGTGTACCATCTGTTTTCTCTTTGGATTAGGTATGCAGGATGCATGTATAATGCCCCTCTGGCACATTAATCCCATTCCACTGTTAACATGTTCCATTCCTTTATAAACCCCTGCCCCCTCCCACTTTTTAAAACCTTATTAAGGTATATATAATTTACAAATCATAAAATTCACACATTTTAACTGTACAATTAAGTAATTTGGGGTAGTTTTACTGAGTTGTATAACCATCATCATGATCCAATTTTAGAATGTTTCAGAATATCTTCCTTACCCCAATAGAATCCCTTGTGCCCATTTACTCTTAAACACCATTTTTTAGAAACAAGAAAAGAAAAAGCAGCTTCCTACTTGAAATGGTAAGCCAGAATGTATTATATGACTATTGAGAACTTAGTGACTGTTAGTGCTATGGAGACTTCTTATAGAATAAAATATAATACCTAACATCAAGGGGGGGAGCTAGTTGGCAAGATCAGACCTCCAAGACCACCATAAGAAGTATGTATCCTATTTCCAGCTTTTGTGAATAGGCCAGTAGTATAAGAGTACAAAACTTATCGTGAACAGATTATCTGAATTTGGAAAAATCTCTCAGACCCCATACAGATATTTTTTTTTCTCCTTCCAGTTTTAAAACACCCTTTCTTAAACTGACTGACCATTGATAGTTTCCAGAAGTATGGGCTTTTTCTAACATCTCTTCTCTAAATGTCATCTTAAATATGTACCTCCTTCTGTTTCCATCTATTTGTAACCAGAATCTAAATTATAGAATTTGCATCTTTCCAAGTAGGATCTAACTTGCTGTTCAATAAATACTTCTAATCCTAAATGCAAATTATGGCCACTGTAATTTTTCACTTTGGGATACTTATGGAAAAGAGTAGTGTTTATTAACTTTCCCTGAATTAAATGTAACCAGTAGCTATTTTGGCCTTCAGGTTGTTATTAATGATAATTAACTGCGGTGATGAAGAATTACTAATAGTTATGATCCTGAGGAGTAAATTGATGTATTTCAAAGAGCTCCCTGTACCTTTAGGTGTTGAGTAAAGCAATCCAGTCTTTTTTTTTTTTTCATCCAGGAAGACACAGGCACTGGCCATTCCCGGGTGCCAAGTGCAGATTACTCTTCTGCCTACCCCTTTCCTGTTCTCCTCTGGAGCTTTTCTCATGGCTAGCAGCTCAGCAGAGACACCTCACCTAGAGGAGACAGGCGATGTTAGGTTAAGAAATGCTTGTGTTAGCACTTGAACACCTGCCTTCACCAGTTTTAGTTTATTTATTTTGAGAGACAGAGAGCATGAGTGAGTGGGGGAAGGGCAGAGAGAGAGAGGGAGAGAGAAAGTCCCAAGCAGGCTCCACACCAGCAGCGCAGAGCCTGACACAGGGCTTGAACTCATGAACCAACAGATAGTGACCTGAGCGGAAGTTGGACACTTAACCGACTGAGCCACCAAGGAGCCCCAACCACCGGTTTTATTTTAGATGAAGGGAAATAGGGAAGACAAGTTGGAATGAGTCACCTTCTTTTCATCCTCTAGCAACACGAATTCCCAAGTGTGGGGGGGCTCTGAGCAAGGAATCCTCTGTTTTCAGAACTGTGACAGGCTTGGCTGCTCATACGACGGGGTGAAGAACTTGAGAAAGGATGAACTTGAATGCTGTGGTTCTCTACCTTGGCGGCATATGGGGCCAGCTGGGGAACCTTTTAAAAATGTTCAATGACCACCTTCAGAATGGTTAAATCAGTATATTTGGAAATGGGATTCAAGCATCAGATTTTTTTTTTTTTTCTAAAGCTTGCCAAGTACTTCCAATATGCAGTCAAGGTCAAGAATTACTGGGCTAGTAATAGACCTCTCGTTTTTTTTCCCTCCAGTTTTATTGAGATATAATTGACATAGAACATTGTATTAGCTTAAGGTGTACCACATAATGATTTGGTATATGCATATACTGCAAAGTGATTAAAAGAGTTAAGTTTTGTTAAACACCATCACTGGCCATCTCTTCTAGACATGCTAGCCATCAAGCAGCAGCCCCCAGGCTTATTTGTTCCTTGCAGTCACCTGAGATTCTTTTTTTAATTTATTTATTTAAATTCAAGTTACTTAACATACAGTATAGTATTGGTTTCAGGACTAGAACCCAGTGGTTCATCCCTTACATAGAAGACCCAGGGCCTGTCACCCATTTAGCCCATCCCCCATCCCCCATTTAGCCCATCCCCCACCCACCTCCCCTTCGGCACCCCTCTGTTTTTGTATTGAAGAGTCTCATGGTTTGCTTCCCTGTTTTTGTCTGATTTTTCCTTTCCTTCCCCTGTGTTCATCTGTTGTGTTTCCTAAACTGCACATATGAGTGAAATAATATGTATTTGCCTTTCTCTGACTGCTTTCGCTTAGCATAATACATCCCAGTTCCATCCACATTGTTGCTAATGGCAAGATTTCATGATTTTTGATGCCAAGTAGTATTCCATTGTGTGTGTGTGTGTGTGTGTGTGTGTGTGTGTGTGTGTGTGTGTATGCTACATCTTCTTTATCCATTCATTAGTTGATGGCCATTTGGGCTCTTTCCATATTTTGGCTATTGTTGATAGCGCTGCTGTAAACATTGGGGTGCATGTGTCCCTTCGAATCAGCATTTTTGTATCCTTTGGATAAATACCTAGTAGCGCAATTGCTGGGTCATAGGGTAATTCTATTTTTAATTTTTTGAGGAACCTCCATACTTTTCCAGAGGGGCTGCACCAGTTTGTAGTCCCATCAACAGTGCAAAAGGGTTCCCCTTTCTCCACATCCTCACCAACATCTGTTACTTCCTGAGTTGTCAGTGGTATTTCATTGTGCTTTTGATTTGTATTTCCCTGATGATGAGTGATGTTGAGAGTCTTCATGTGTCTGTTAGCCATCTGGATGTCTTCTTTGAAAAAGTGTCTCTTCGTGTCTTCTGACCATTTCTTTACTGGATTATTTGTCTTTTGGGTGTTGGGTTTGATAAGTTCTTTCTAGATTTTGGATACTAACCCCTTATCCATTATGCCATTTGCAAATATCTTCTCCCATTCCATCAGTTGCCTTTTAATTTTGTTGATTGTTTCCTTTGCCGTGCCGAGGCTTTTTGTCTTGATGAGGTCCCAGTAGTTCATTTTTGTTTTTGTTTCCCTTGCCTCTGGAGACATGATTAGTAAGAAGTTGCTGTGGCTGCGGTCAAAGAGGTTGCTGCCTATTTTCTCCTCTAGGATTTTGATGGTTTCCTGTCTCACATTTAGGTCTTTCATCCATTTTAACTTTATTTTTGTGTATGGAATCACCTGAAATTAAACATTTTTTTTTTTTTCAAAAAAATTTTTTTTCAACATTTATTTATTTTTGGGACAGAGAGAGACAGAGCATGAATGGGGGAGGGGCAGAGAGAGAGGGAGACACAGAATCGGAAACAGGCTCCAGGCTCTGAGCCATCAGCCCAGAGCCTGACGCGGGGCTCGAACTCACGGACCGCGAGATCGTGACCTGGCTGAAGTCGGATGCTTAACCGACTGCGCCACCCAGGCGCCCCTCAAATATCTTTTTTTAATGTTTATTTATTTTCGAGACAGAGAGAGACAAAGCATGAATGGGGGAGGGTCAGGGAGAGGGAGACACAGAATCTAAAACAGGTTCCAGGCTCTGGGCTGTCAGCACAGAGCCCGACGCGGGGCTCGAACCCACAGACCGCGAGATCATAACCTGAGCCGAAGTCGGCCGCTTAACCGACTGAGGCACCCACACGCCCCTAAACATCTTTTTTAATGTTTATTTATTTTTGAAGGAAAGAGAGACAGAGCGTGAGCAGGGGAGGGGCAGAGAGAGAGGGAGACACAGAATCTGAAAGGGGCTCCAGGCTCTGAGCTCTCTGTGCAGAGCCCCACTCCAGGCTCCAACTCACAAGCCAAGAGATCATGAGCTGAGCTGACGTCAGTCTCGCTTTAGCTGACTGAGCCACCCAGGCACCCCAAGGAATCGCCTGAGAGTTTAAAAAGGTACTGATGCCTGGACCCGTTCCTTGAGATTCTGATTTAATTGATTTGGGGTTGGGTTCTAGCAATCATTAGCCTTCTTCAAAGGCTCTGCCAGTAGTACTAATGTGCAGTCGGGAGGAAGAACTGCTAATTGGACTGGGAATAAACATTTTAGCTCATAACCAGCTCTGAGGGAACACGCTCTGTACCTGCTGGACAGAGCGCCAAGAGTTCAAGCAAGAATGTGAAAGGGAAGGTGTAAGCACAGGAAGAGAGAAACATGACGTGCTTCAAAGTGGGGGCCTATGGTCAATCCTTGTGCATGGTGTGTGTGTGTGCGTGCGTGTGTGTGTGTGTGATGTGTGTGACAAAGAAAGAGGGAGATTGTGAAAGGCAAATTTGTCCCCAACCAAGAGAAATAGGAGGGTAGAAGATAGAACTGAGTTGGCTTTTTTTTTTTTTATAGTCTATAATTTTGGACATTTGGCCAGCGTCTCTTCATCTGTGAGCAGAGTTGGTGCAGTTTTATTTGCATAAAGAATAGATGTGATCCAAGTTTTCCTGAAAAGGCTCCCTAATCCAAAAATGTGCCTCCTATTTCACCTTTCCCGTCAACCACCGTGGCTGAAAAAGTCCCCTGAGTTAGAGCCTTTCTTTTGGGTTAAGCCAGGCCAGTAAATCAATGTGATATCCTCTGTTGGCTTTAGAGTTTAGCTTCATTTTTGTTGTCAAATGCATTTACGTAGACCTTGGCTTGGTAGGATATGAGTGAGAATTTAAAAAGAGCCTTCTCTGGGCTTTGCTCTGAAATTTCAGAATTGCCTGAGAAAGAAGGGAGTTGTCCCCAGAAAGGGAGTTTCCTCAGGTGACAGAAATAAGCCCTAACTTGAGGGAGGGGTCTAAAGACAATGGCAAGGTAAGGTGACCAGAGGCCAACGTGCTTCCTTTACAATTAACTAATTGCTGCAGTTGTTATTTGCCCCAGTGAAAACCTTGAGGGTGGAGAAGTGTTTTTATCCCTGGTTCCCAATTCAGAGTCAACTGACACGTTCATCTTTTAGTGCCTCAGGAGGGAATCTAGGGTTTGGTTTGGAAATGTTCTGGCTTGGAGCAGAGCTCCTAATGGCTGTCCCCTGACGTGGTTTGTTTTTTGGGGTTTTTTTGTGTGTTGTTTTTTTTGGACATTCTGTATTATTGTATTAGATCAGCATGTGGCTTGTTTTAGTTAAAAACAAAATCTGATTATGAGCCATTATTTGTTTAAATTACTGTAAGCAAACACAAGAATTTATTTATTTGTAATCTAAGAGTTGATGATGCGGCTTGTGGTTTACTCAGAATTATTCTGAAACTTCTCTCCGCTCTGCCTTTTGGACTGTTGACCGCTTCATTTATGAGGGGTATTTTCCTGCAACGGAAGTGAGCAGAACTTCTAGGCCCACCCGGTCCTTGCTACCTATTGGGTCTGGTCTGCCTTCCAGGTGGGCTGGAAGTGATAGCTATCCAGGGCCCCTGACACCAGATCTCTCCCCTCCTCCTATCAGGGTGCCTTCGCTTGCCTTGGGGTGGTGTCAGTTTAAACTGCACCGGAAGGGTCAAACACAACATCATGCGGCTAGAATGCAAGTTAGCTCATTGTATTATCTAGCACTCAAACAACTGGAGAGAGGCAATTTCCGAGGCAACAGGACCCAAATAACGTGTCTTCATTTGGGGCTGGGAGTGCAATTAGTGGTTAGGGAGGGGAGGTGTTCAGTGACTTACTTTATACTATCTTAACCTATTCATCAGATGGGTCCAAGGTGTAAAAATATCAAACAGGGAGAAAAAAAATCCATTTTGAGCAGGTTCCCCTCCCCGACTTAACCATCATTTCGATCTAATTAAGCTACAAAGAGGGTGGCGGTGTCACTTTCTTTCTTTCAGTTTGGTCCCCATGGAAAAGAAGAGCATGTCGTGAAATCATTTACACCTCCAGGAGTTTGGTGGAGTAGCCCCCACATAACCCAGTTTATGGGGAGTTGGTGTGAACAGGTCGTTTTCTTAAGGGGGTGGGGAAAGGTAAAGCCCTAAGGTTTTCGAACGCGCACGGAGGGTCCCCAGCGCTCTACTCCAGGAGCAGGTGTAGGCGGGCACCAGGGAGACGCTGGCGGCGCGGCGCAGGCCCTCAGTCCCGACTCCGAGTCCCGGGGGAGCCGGCGGCAAGGCGGCGGCGACCTCGCGGCCCCGGCGCCTGCGCGGTAAACCCGCGGAGGGCCCCAGCCCTGGGTCGCTCTGCGCACGACCGTCCCGCCCCCGCTGGCGCGGCCGGGCGCTCCGTCGCTCCTGCTGCGCGCTCGCGGCGCGCGCGGGAGTGCTCGGGAGCTCGTCCTGCTTGTGCCGCGGAGCGCTGGCTGCGGCAGGTCCCGAAGCACCGGAGGAGCGGCCTCACACCGGGGTGGGAAGAGTGGAAACGTGCGGCATTGACGCTCACCGAAAACAGGTCGTGAAACCCTACTAATTCGACCAGCGCCACAGAGACTGAATGAATACCTTTACCAGAAAGGGGATGCTCGGCTGGGGGATGTAGCTCAGTGGTAGAGCGCGCGCTTCGCATGTGTGAGGTCCCGGGTTCAATCCCCGGCATCTCCAAACAGCCGTTATCCCTTTTCTTTTCCTGGCACGGAAAACACTACACGTAGACCTTTTGCTCACAGAACAGTAGGGCGTCCAAGAACAATCTAACAGTGAGGCAGAGAAACAACAGCGAAGCCCAGGGAAACGGCCTTTTAAGTTGTAAGTAAAAGCGAAACCGGAAATTGCCCCTGATACCTCTTTCCTTGTTTGCATAAAACCAACTTTTGGGTTTGGTTACCGTTGAATTTGCTTTGGGATCCTAACTTAACACAGTTAGAAAGTAAAATGAAAAGCGAGGTTGCATTGGCCGGGAATCGAACCCGGGCCTCCCGCGTGGCAGGCGAGAATTCTACCACTGAACCACCAATGCTCACAGGAGGAAGTGCTTCCCATATTTCAATAGAAGAGATATTTCCACGTGTGCGCTGATTCGCTTCTGTTTGTAATTATATGTTTATGTATTCAATATTAAATAAAGCAGTGGAATCTGTAATTAAATAATTATCATAAAATATTGGGAAAACATTCAGATTGACAAAAAATCCAATCCTATTAACTTCTGTTGAACTTTATTAAGTGATTCTTCTGAAGCTGATCGCGGTGAAGCAGGCAAATGGAAATTTTGTTATGTGTGTACAGGATTACACAGCTACCTAGATGTCTCTTCGGACCTTTAGACGATTTGTAACAACTCCTCCCTATTTTTCTTCTGTTATAGTAGCTATTCAAACAACTACGTGTTCACATTTGTTAGGAACAAGGGGTAAGGAGCTAGGACCCTGACCAAATTATAAGAGTAAATTAGAACGCTGTGACCTGACTTTGAAGCATTGGTGATTCTAGCCAAATGACCTAACTTCTCTAAACTGCTCTTTCTTTCATTGTGAATGACTTGATCATGGGCCCCTTTTCAACACTAATTTTATGAATCAGAGCCTCTACCCATAGGATACTATACATCAAGAATACTAGAGTGGCGTTGGAGAAAATCATAAAAGATTAATGACTAACCTAAGAACTCCCACATTAGGATTTATTTTTAAGAAGTTTTTACTGTGTGAATAGAGAGCAAAATTTGAAGATAAATACATCATGAAATTATGAAGACATAGAAGATATGAAGACGTTAGGGACTCAGTAAATTGAAACTGCAGTCCTAAGTCACCTGTGGAAGAATGCAGTCAAATCATTTTTACCTCTGACAACCTCAGTTCTTTAAAATGAGAGAACTAGAACTGGATAGAGATGTGTTTTTTTTTAAGTGCATCCTGAAAGGGCTCTAACTTGCCAGGAGAGCCTCATGGCCATTGTCTGTTGGGGCCCCACCTTCTTTGCCCAGCCCCATCACTTCCACTAGACGTTTTTTTTTAAAAAGACTTTATTTATAAGTAACCTCTGTACCCAAGGTGGGGCTGGAACTCACAACCTTGAGATCAAGAGTGGAGGGCTCCACTGACTGAGCCAGCCAAGCACCCCTCCACCAGGCCATTTTTAAACTCTATTTGCATTTGTTTGATGGGTTACAAGTCTGAAATAAAAGATTTTGAAAAGCCCTGATCTAACTACGTTCCTTCAAACTCCAAAATGTTCCGACTCAAAATTTAAAACAGTCTAAAAAACTTAAACACTACCAAAAGTTTAAAGAGAAAGAAGGATCAAATGAGAAATACAGCCTAGTGACAAATAATATTAGTGACCTATCAAAGACCATACTACATTTTTTTTTTCCTTACTGCAAGTCCATATGAGTCAGCCTAGCTCTAGGAACAAATGTGGTGCTGTAAGCCAGTTATTACATTTTCCTTTCCAAACATTGGTCTCAGATGGGTTTGTGACCCTTCCTGCCAAAGACAGTGCAATATAGACATAACCTAGGGGCTTCTGGGAAAGATGGTATGGAAGCTCTCTTTTGCCTTTTCTTTCCTGCTTGTAACACTGCCATATGAGGTATAATACTTGGAGCTGCTCCACCAATTTTGTGATTTGAAGAAAGATTGAGGATGACTCAGAAGAAAGAGACATGGTGGGATTTTCTCCATCCAGTCTTAGGTAAGGTAATTAAAGATCTTTAGTGTTTAAACCCATTTGTGGTGGGCACTTTGTTATACACAGCCAAAAGCATTCTGTGTGTGTGTGTGTGTGTGTGTGTGTGTGTGTGTGTGTGTGTGTATTTAGCAGTTCATTTATTTCTGATAGAAGTCTGGTACAAGTATTCTATTCTGTGGAGAACTGATACGTTGAGATTAGGGTGAGGCTAACTCTCCCCCTCATCTCTGTCACAGTGGTAAGTATGTGAAACAGGTCTAGCCAGATATTTCCCTTTGTCATGGTGTTTTTTTTTTTTTAATTAGGTTTATTTATTTATTTTGAGAGAGACAGAGAGAGAAGAGAGAGAGAGAGAGAGAGAGAGCGAGCAAGGGAGAGGCAGTCAGAGAGGGAGAGAGAACCCCAAGCAGGATCTGCACCAACTGTGAGATCCTGACCTGAGCCCAAATCAAGAGTCAGATGCTTAATCAACTGAGCCACCCAGGCACCCCACCTTTGTTTAATTTAGAGATGGATATGTGGCCATAAGAGGGATGATAGAACTTTCCAGAACTTACCAGAACTTTCTTTCCAGAGATATAAACAAAAACTATCTTTCTGTTGGGTGAGCAAACAGATTGAGTATATAGCTAGTTTTGCTGATGCCATCTTGCTTGAGAGAGAGAGAGAGAGAGACATCCCCAATATGACGCAGAGCCCCTAAAAGCAACCATGCTTAAATAGAACAAAATCTAGATTTTGTGTTTATGTGAGTCAGTAACTTGTCTTTGGAAAATGAGCTATCTTTTTTTTTTAAGTCAGTTTGAGTAGTACTTATATTGCTTGCATCGAAACAACAAAAATTGAGAAACAGTTTTACCCAAAACAGAGTAAATTTAGAGAACTTATTCCCCTTGAATGTGATATAGGCTGAAAATATGAAAGTTTAAGAAAAATGTAAAGAATGTATCTCTGGTAGAATTACAAAAAAACTATTAAGACCATGAAAAAGTTTGTAGGACTTATTCCAAGTTGTTTGGATAAAGGTAATTCTGTGGCAAGGAAAGCCACTGAAGATTTTTTGAGCAAGAGAAGAATCAAAGCATTAAAATTTTTTTTTAATGTTTATTTACTTTTGAGAGAGAGAGAGAGAGAATGGGGGAGGGTCAGAGAGAGAGAGGGAGACACAGAATCTGAAGCAGGCTCCAGGCTCTGAGCTGTCAGCACCAGAACCCAACGTGGGGCTCGAATTCATGAACTGTGAGATCATGACCTGAGCCGAAGTTGGATGCTTAACCAACTGAGCCACCCAGGTGCCCCAGAGTCAAAGCTTTTCAAGGGATCATCTGGTAACAATGTGCCAGAGAAGTAGAAGTAAGAGAAACCAGAAGTCAGGAAATTCATTCAGGAGGTGATTACGGTGTAATCGGAGCAGCACTGAGGTTCTGAAGTAGGAGGAAGGCTGTTGCTTGAGGTTCATGGCCAGGTAGAAGGATGGGAAAAAGAAATCTAGTTTAAGTGACTGGGAGAATAGTGGTATCATGTCAGGTCTGGCAGAAAACTGGAAGGAAAAGGGTGGAGTAAAGTGTTTGCTTCCGGAAATACACACTCTGAGGTAAGTAGGGTGAAATGCCTCCTAGGCAGTTGACCTCTAGATCTAGAGAAATCAAGACTACAAAAGTGGAGTCGGGGGCAACAACACAGAAGTAAAAGGTAAGTATTTGAAAGTGGAGGAAATCACAGAGAGAGGAGAGCTGAAGGCCAAGCCTTGAGAAGGTCTGTTAGGGAGTGGTAGGAGTTGAGGAGCCAGAGTTGGGCAGGGGAGTGGGTTGTCGTGGAATCGGTGGAGACAGGGCTTCTTCAGGCAGGCAGAACTTCCTCTTGCTAATTCTGAGTCACATCATGACACAGGTCACGTCAGGACAAATACGTGTATCGTTGTGTTTCATTGCAATGCTCCGTGTTAATCCTGTTCCACATCAGAGGTGCTGTGGAAGCAGTGATTTCGTGACTGGTATGGTTAAGCACGGAAAGATCACAGATGGCCGACGGTGTCTTTTGGGTAGCACACACGAGCACTTCCTAGTCTGCGGAGCCACCATGCTCTGATGAGTGGCCCTTTCTGAGGCTGGCAGAGAGGAGAAAGCGAGGAGTGCCGTGGAATGTTACCCAATCATTTCTCTCAGGAAACCTGTCATTGTGACAGCCTGATGGGGCAGGCAGGAGCTTGTCATTTGCATCATAGCTCTTGGAACTCTTGCTCAAGGCACCCTATCCCTGGATGGTGTTGGCTCACCATGGAAATGTGGCCAGGCTTATATCATCTGAAGAAAGCAAACCATTAAGAAACAGAAATAGTTCATTTAATACATAGCCACCAAAGCAATGCTTTTTTTTTTTTTTTTTTTTTAAAACTTGTGAGTGATTGTATTGATTTAATACACACAGCTTATTTCTGTCCCAGGTTACAAACTAGCCCTGGGGAAATGGTGGAGCCAGTCATTTGGATTGCCCTTTACTGGCTGGGAATTAAATCATTACTTATTCCATTTTAGAATCACAAGTAGTACCCCAAGGCCTACTTTCCTAAGGATTAAAATCAAGGCATGGAAATGAAGAATCCAGGTGTAATTCTCAGATGCATGCAGATGTTGAGAATGCAGCAATTTTTCCTGGAAAGCTGTCACTGCAAAATCATCCTGCTCATGATAGGCTCATTCCTAGTTCTGCAGCATGTCTAATTAGTCAACAAGTCGGATTTTCTTCTTTTAAAACAGCGCTGAATCTTGCTCTTCCTCCTCAGGCCTGTCCCTCTGGACTACTGCAGATCCTTATCAGCTCACCCCCTGGGTTACCTGGGAAACCCCTGCTTTCCTTTGCCCCCCCACAATTGCTGCTAGTTGAATTTTCTCCCTCCCTCTCCTATTCCTTCCCTCCTTCCCTCTCCTACTTCTTCCCTCCCTCCTTCCTTCTTCTGCTTCTAATTTCCTTAATTTTTCAAAATTTAATCATTTTTATTGCTGGTTCAAAATTGACTTAATTTCGAATTCATATGGAGTCTTCAGGGTGGAGGATATATGGGTATGAATTCTTTATCCTTCTCTCGACACTCATTTCTGATGCAGCATTTATTCAACCCTTCTTGAGCTGTGGCACTCGGCCACCCATCTAATGGAAGTATATATATATATATATATATATATATATATATATATATATGTGTGTGTGTGTGTGTGTGTGTATACATATTCTTTTCATAAGTAATCCATGCGTATGGTGCAAAATTAAAAAAGCTAAGAGTATGCATTAAAAAGCTTGTCTTCATCCCACCCTCCACCCCTTACCCCCATTTTCTGGGTTCCATTTCTTAGAGGTGACCCACTGCCATCAGTTTCTTGTATTTCCCTGCACAGAAATCGTATGTAGATACAAATTGCATTTAGCTTTTTTGCACAAAAGGTACACACCATACCTACTGTTGTGACCATTGCCTTTTTTCTTTCTTTTTTTCTTTCTTTCTTTTTCTTTCTCTTTCTTTTTCTTTCTCTCTTTCTCTCTTTCTTTCTTTCTTCTTTCTTTCTCTTTTTTTTTTTTTTAAAGATAGCAGCAAATTTTTCTTCTATACAAGTGGAGCTACCTCTTTCTTTTTAATAGTTCTATGTTCCTATCTAACTGCACTCTACTGGCTAAAAAGTAAAACATTATTTATTCCGTCTCACAATCACAAATAGTGCTCCGGGCCAGGTTTCCTAAAGATTTAGAATCAAAGCTTGGAAATGAAGACTCCAGCTCTAATGCTAAAATGTATGAGGATGATGAAAATGTCCATTGCATGAAGGTACTGGAATTACCTTAACCAGTTCCTTAGCCGAGGACATTTAGTCTTCTGATCTTTTGCTAGTGGAAACAACACTGCAGTGAATATCTTTGAACAAATGCCATTTTGCTCATGTATGAAATATCTGCAGGATAGATTCTTAGAAGTGCAACTGTTAAGCCCAAGAGTGAGTACATTTTAAATTTTGATACATATTATGGAATTATTCCCAGAAGAGGTCTCTATTTTTTTTTTAAACATTGTTTTCATTTTATCATTCTGCTCACAAACTTCAGTGGATCCTAATTCCAACCACATTTTTTTCAAATTTTTTTTTCAACGTTTTTATTTATTTATGGGACAGACAGAGACAGAGCATGAACGGGGGAGGGGCAGAGAGAGAGGGAGACACAGAATCGGAAACAGGCTCCAGGCTCTGAGCCATCAGCCCAGAGCCTGACACGGGGCTCGAACTCACAGACCGCGAGATCGTGACCTGGCTGAAGTCGGACGCTTAACCGACTGCGCCACCCAGGCGCCCCTCAACCACATTTTTTAAACGTTGCCAAATTCAGGGCGAGCTTCATAGATGTGCAACCTGTACACTTGCACAAGGTCTTGCACTTAGTTGATTGGCACTTAGCTGAATGCTTAGCTGTCGTCCTGTTGTAATTCTTAAGTTTTGAACAAGGGACTCTGCGTTTTCATCTGGCACGGAAGATTAAATAGCCAGTCCTAGCTGATTCACCAGACTTTCCAATTCCCAGGGCCATTTTGACTATGGCAACATTCTTGCTGCCCTCTGTCATGCACAAAACACAGCATGCTCATTCCTCATGACGATGGCTTTGTTGCTTTCTCCACCCTGTGCATTTCCCTTCTGTCTGCATGTTTCCAAAGGTCCTTTCAGCTTCAGCTCCATTTGGAAAACCTAATTCAACTATTCCAACCATCTTGTACTTTCCTTTTTCTGTCTGATCCAAAGCTCTGCCTCTTCAACCCTGTACCTTGCTGCTTATCAGTTCTGTTTCTGTCCCTCAAATCCCCTTCATAGTAGGAGAGTCACTTATTTTCTCTGGGCCTCAGTTTCCTTGGTCTAAAGTGAAGATATTGTTCTAGATCACCAAGATTCTTCTCAGTAGTAATCATCTGTGAACTTTTTATATTGCTTTGAAAGATGCTTGGGGCACCTGGGTGGCGCAGTCGGTTAAGCGTCCGACTTCAGCCAGGTCACGATCTCGCGGTCCGTGAGTTCGAGCCCCGCGTTGGGCTCTGGGCTGATGGCTCGGAGCCTGGAGCCTGTTTCCGATTCTGTGTCTCCCTCTCTCTCTGCCCCTCCCCCGTTCATGCTCTGTCTCTCTCTGTCCCAAAAATAAATAAACGTTGAAAGATGCTGAGTTTGAGGTTTTAGACAAGATATACAAGTTTGACTAGGTGAAAACACATAGTTGGATTCTAAGAGAGGTCGCAGCAGAGTAAAGGAGCACTAGATTATAAAGTAATACATTTGGATGGAGAAGACATTTTCTCATGAAATTTTTTAAAAGTTACTAAAGAAATTCAAGTTAAAAAAGGAGATCTCTCTTTGGACCCACTAGACTAGACAATATGTTAAAGCTGCATGATGCTGAATATGGGCAGGGACATGGGACATTTGACCCTGTGCACCACTGGCAGGCTTGTGGATGGGAGCTGCCATTTCAGAGAGCAGCTGGTACCATTTGGACACATTATGTTTGCATATAAACCATGAACTCGTATTTCCATTTGGGAATACTTACATAAGTAAATTCTTATGTAGGTCAAATAATTTCTTGTAGAAGTCAATACAAGGACTTATACCAGGATGTTCATTGTGTGTTATTTGTGGAAGCAACCCAAGTTTTCTGTAGGAGAGTGGACAGATTGGGGCGCCTGGGTGGCTCAGTCGGCTGAGCGTCTGACTTCGGCTCAGGTCATGATCTCACAGCTCATGAGATCGAGCTCCGCGTCAGGCTCTGTGCTGACAGCTTAGAGACTGGACCCTGCTCCTGATCTGTATCTCTCTCTCCCTCTCTCTCCGCCCCCCCCCCCCCCCATACTCTGTGTCTGTCTCTGTCTTTCAAAAATAAACATTAAAAAAAAATTAAAGGCGAGTGGACAGATCAATGGTAATGGTGCACACCATGACTTGTATCCAGCATGTGGAAGGAGTAGATTAAGATGTAACGCAGAGCAGAGAACAAACTGAGGGCTGCTGGAGGGGAGGGACATCGGATGAGTTAAATGGGTGATGGCCATTAAGGAGGGCACTTGTTGGGATGAGCAGTGGGGTTTATATGTAAGAGGTGAATCACTGGGTTCTACTTCTGAAGCCAAGACTACACTGTATGTTAACTAACTTGAATTTAAATTAAAAAAAAAAAAAAAGAGCGAGAAAAGAGAAAAAAGATGCATCAAGGAGCAAGCAACACGGATGCTGTCAAAAACATGGTACCTAGTGAGTAATATAAGGTACAAAATGAGATATGATGATATAATTTACATACCTTTAAAACGGTGAACTCAAAACAATACATGCCTTGTAAGGTCACATGTAAACAAAAAGATGTATGTTAAGCACAATACGGTGATGCCTTCTAGGGAGGCAAAGGGAAGAAGAGAGGGATGTGGGGGTAAGAGTGAATAAATAAAAGAACAAAGATATATGGCCCGATGATAATAGTGTGTCATAAACAGAGAAGGATGATTAGCTCAATTTTAGACAAATGAGCTCCTCCAACTAAAAATATGATGAAAACTAAAAAATAAAGCATATAAACTATGAAAATGCAAACAGCACAGAAAGGTATAAAATCAAAAGTTAAATTCTTCTTCCATTCTAGTATATTTTTCTTCCTCATTTTCTGAAATTAGTTCTTCAAGTTTTCAGCCATTAGTAATTTCTGGTTTAACCTATCTTTCTCTACTCCATTTCAACACAGGCAGATCTACTCTTTAATAATGACAGAGTCCTCCATGGTACAGAGACATAGCATAATTTAATCAATCACTTCTTGATGGACCATGTTTACTAGAATGTTTCTCATTTTCTCATTGATTTTTCAGAGTATTTGTATATTAACAAACCTTATTTGGATTTTCATTTTCTGAGCTCCTTCAATATTTCTAGTCCCTATCAAGATTTAGCCCTTAAATATTTATTATTTATGTTTTTTACTGTTATTCCTGCCTTCCTAATATGTTGTATTTGTGGGCAGAGAAACTCTCATGTAGTTGTTTTGTTAGCTTTCGTGATTGTGTTTCAGCCGTCCCTATCACAATATTGGATATAAAGCAGGGTTCAGATATTCTTTTTAAAAAAGTTTTTATGTGTATTTATTTATTTGGGGGGAGAGAGGGAGAGAGAGCACAAACAGGGGAGGGGCAGAGAGAGGGGAGAGGGAGAATCCCAAGCAGGCCCTGCACTGTCCGTGCAGAGTCCGATGCAGGGCTCAATCCTGCAAACCACAAGATCCTGAACTGAAATCAAGAGCCAGATGCTTAACCAACTGAGCCAGCTAGTGCCCCAGTGTCCAGATATTCTGATTGACATTAGGAATTGTATATGCAAAGTAACCTATCAAGAATCATCAATATACGTGAATAGTAATCAAAATTTCTTTGATAGAAAACTTCAACTGAGGCCTGGAAATATTTAAAAACAATTTCTCTCTCTTTCTCTCTCCCTTCCCCCCACCCCCTTCTCTTTCTCATATCTGGTAATAATAGCACTGAGCATACTACAAAATCGCAAAATTATTCCAATACTGTAATAGAAAACGTGTAACTTTTGGTATAATTTATATATCAAATATTGTGTGTTGAATTGCTTTCCTCAGAATTCATATGTGTAAGTACTAACCCCTGGTAGCTGTGACTGTGACCTTTTTTTTTTTTTTTTTTTAATAGGGTCTTTGGAGGTGATTGGGATGAGGTCATGGGGGGGTCCCTAATTCCGTAAGACTGGGTCCTTATAAAAAAGGGAAATTTGGACGCAGAAACAGACACACAGACACACACAGAAGACTATATGGAAGGCAGGGATGGGGCAATACTTCCACAAGCTAGGAACACTAAAGATTGGCAGCAAACCTCCAGAAGCTAGGAAAGAAGCATAAAACAGACTCTCCCTCACAACCCTCATAAGGACCAATCCTACCAATACCGTGATCTTGGACTTACAGCCTCCAGAACTGTGAAACAATACATTTCTGTTGTTCAAGCCGTACAATTTGTAGTACTTTGTTGCTGCAGTCCTAGCAAATGAAAACATCAGGTTATCAGGAAGACGAAACTCAGCAGTTAAAATTCTACAATATTAATTTTTTAGCTTGGCAGAAACCAGTGTATTTGTTTATTAATAACAGTAACATCATTCTTAATGTGAATTCTTGCCTTAATAGGCTCCTATGATTTAAGTAACATAAAGCTAGACCAGACAGTAATCTGATGCCAGAAAGTCAAGAAACTATTCAACATGAATAGGAAGGAAAGAAAACTGAATTCCACAAATAAACTCTTCTACAAAGGTAACATCTTGGCTACCAGAGCTTTAATTTAAGGAAGTTTAGTGAAAGTATTTCAATCATTTAAGCAAATGCTAGTTCCCTAAAAAAATTACAATGTAGCTTCTTTAGGAAGACTTGTAGATGACAAAATAATTGACAACCACTTGTGTAAGAAGAACATTCCCTTCAGACAAGTTTTTAGAATTATTCCCAATCTAAATGCTTCTAGTGCGATTTTCATGATTATTTTAGGGGTTAGACCCATTAAATATAATTTGTGGACATGAAAGTTGCCAGAGATTGGCATAAAACTAGAGGTCACAAAACTTTAGGGAGAGAATGAAATGTTTTCATTTTCACTTTCAATCATGTAAGTATCATTGCAAAATCTATACATTTGTTTTGTCAAATGCTGTGTTCATTAATCATCCTAGCTTTGAAGATTTTCTTATTTGCCCTTAAATGTACTGTGTTCTTTTATAAATGTAACTTGGGCCCCCACATGCCTCTTCTGCTGTGCATACAAGCACACACACTCACACAGACACATGCATTTACTTGTTTCCCCCGCAAATGGAAACATGAAGGAGAAATCTACAGCGATGTGTGAGAATGAGGCCATTGACTAAGACATCATTGAGTGTACATTTTTATATAGCTTTGTATTTCAAACCACTTAAATATATTCAAAGAATTATATTTAATAAGAAATAATGAAGAAAGCAAACCCTAAAATTTGAATGTAAACAGAAATCAGGGAGCCTAACCATATATAAAACATAGCCACACAAACACAAAAAAATGAACTCAAATAACATCTGAATACAGTACTTTATACATTCTTTGTGACATGTATTCTAAGGGGGAAAAATCTTGATTTTACATGGTAAATGTGTCACTAATACAGGTATCAATGAATTGATTCTGAAACTGTTTTTTTATGTATTGTAAGATACATAAGTGCAAATATGTAAGTGTAAGATACATAAGTGCAAATGAGTAATATATTGATGTTTTGTGCTATTAAGTTTCTCACTTGGAGAGGGAGGTAAAAATATAGATTGGGGGAATATGAGAAAAACTCTCTTACTGAATTTGAACTGCAGATTATCACTAAAAACTCATGATAAAAAAAAAAAAGTTTTTCCCTTAGTTTTTTCAACAGAAAGGCATGAAAGCAATGGCACTCTAGTATGGATACCTCAATATCTTCTTTTTTTTATTTTTTTTTAACGTTTTACTTATTTTTGAGACAGAGAGAGACAGAGCATGAACAGGGGAGGGTCAGAGAGAGGGAGACACAGAATCTGAAACAGGCTCCAGGCTCTGAGCTGTCAGCACAGAGCCCGACACGGGGCTCGAACTCACGGACCATGAGATCATGACCTGAGCTGAAGTCGGCTGCTTAACCGACTGAGCCACCCAGGCACCCCCCTCAATACCTTCTTGATGCATCCTGGTATTGTGGGGATGGGGCTAAAGGGGAGAAAGGCTCACCATGAAGAAGCATGTATGCTATTTTCCACCTTTTTCTAAGGACAATAATGTATGCAATTGTAAGGAGAAGACTGTGTGAAAGAAGGGATTATGGGACAGATGTGGTGTGGGGGGAAGCACACCCTCTTGTCATTTACCAGCTATGTGAGCCAGAGCGGATTACTTAATCGTTCTACCTTGGTTTTAAAATCTATTAAATAGGTATAACAGTAGTTCTGACCTCACTGGGTTGTTGTGAGACAAAAATGAGTTAATTATCAGTAGAGGCAATTTTTAATTTTGAGTTTTTTCCTTATCTGTATTTAAAAAACATCTACGTATATTCATTTTATAATAAATAAAAACAATACAAGTTATTTTTAAAAACATACTCATCTGAATATCTTTAACTTAGTGTCTAATTATCAGTCATTAGTTTGAAATTCATGGAGACAGGTCTCAAGATCAGAATCAGGCTGGGTGCTTTCTGAGAGCATTTCTCTTGATGAGTTTAGCATGGCTCAGGGTCTGGTCCTCAATTTTACGAGCTCAGAAACTTTGTTTGTTTGTACATCAGAATAAAACTGTCACTCTGAGTCGGATACACTTTAAACAGAACAACAATGATTTGGTTTCAATTCAAACTACACTGTTCTTTTTCATCAGTGTTATTATGTATTCATGAACAGAACATTTTCTTCTTATCCTCAAAATGTAAGGGGAGTCAGGCTATAATGTGTTGGATGTTGGTAAGTATGGAGTTAGCGTATGAGGCACTGATCTTAAAATCAAATGCTTAATGGCATCTGTTTATGAAATACCTAATGTTTCCATTTTCACAATGTATATATCATTCCATTACAGAAATTGAATAGGATCCATGGGCCATGCCCTCCTCTTCCTTGGATGAGTGGCACGCAGCCGAAATGTGCCTCTCTATTCCAAAGCAAGTGTTTCCAACTCCTTTCCGGAGACACATTTTTTTCTTTTTAATTGATGTGTTACTAGCATCGATATAGGTACAGTTGATTATAGCTCTTCTGCTCCTTGCATAGGAGATCATTTTTGCTGCCTGTAACACAACCTTCTTATTAAAACCCATTGGATGGCCAGGCTGTTGTTTCTAGTTTACATTGGAACATATCATGTGTGCTCAATAATGTGAAGGGGCAAACAAAACCTCCCTGGCCAGGGTGAATTCTCTTCCAAAACTAGAGAGTCACAAGCAGAGAATCCTACCAGTGTAGGAGATCATAGAAAGGTCTAATTTCCTGCTGTTCAAACCAGCCCACCCAGAGCCCACCCTGCTGGTGCTGGCACTCCATGGGCTGTCTGCTCCCAAATTGTGGCTTGTGTGTGTATATTCTGTTGTTCCCTCTTCCCTGTGGCCCCTAGAATTGTTCTTAGAAATTATTCCCAACTTCCTTGCTTCCTGGTACACCTTTTTTGGGGGGTACTTATTTCCTTTAGCCCAGGCTAAAGGAAATACTCCCTAGGCTCAGTTCAGCTCAGTTTCTGAGGCCCTAGAGTGGAGGCTGTTGGCGTAGAGAACAGGACTAAGGCAATGTTTTATATAACTTTGTGCCCCCTCGATATTTTGCAAAGTTAGTTTCTCTAAGTATGTGTGGATCTAATGGAGAAATTCATCTTTTGAGTTGTTTGCAAATGCCTTGAGCTTTTTATATCCAGGATGGTGTTGTCCTACCAGTGAAGATGTAAAACTAAGATCTCAATAGAAACTGGTTTAACTTTGGTTGGACACTAAGAACCTATAACATGTTTGTCTTCATTTTTTATTTGCACTCATTTACTGCAAGGGGTAGTACTGCAAAGTCATAGACCATTTGACTTTGTTTTGCTCCTTAGCATTCATGACCATCTTATCTTGAGTTTATGCTTAAAAGGTTAATATTGCTATTGGTTACTTAGAGACCTCTTTGCTCTTCCCCTTTCCCTATTATATAAACACAATATTTACCCAAAAAGGATATGACTCTGGTTGAAGGAATATTGCATTTGGTCAATTAACTGAACGTCTAACAGACAAATTATTTCCAATTTAATGTGAATTTCTATCCACTCCTAAGACTAATTTTATGTAGTGGAGGAAAAGTAATAAGGTTGGAGAAGGTAAGTGAAAATACATATAGTGCTTTTAAGAAACCAGTCTTTGTTCAGCTTGAACTAACAACAAAATAATTACCATAAACTGGAACATTTCTAGTTAAGAGAAGGGGAAAGGAGGGCTAAAAGTAACATGCTTAAGATCCTTCAAAAAATAAATGGAAGGTCAGGATCCTGAACCCAGAGTTTATGTTCTTGACAACTTGATCTATAACACACCCGTAACAGATTTACTCTATGTTTTATTTGTACAACTTTTCAGTCATATGAAATTCTGTATATTAAAGAATATAGCAATGGACATTTCTAGCAGTTTTTCCTTCAGCACCAAATAGCTGAAAGACATCAAGTTAATATGATGTCTTCTACTACGACCTTAAAGGCTGTTACACCTTACGTTGTTCCTCAGAAGGGCAAAGATTCCAAGTGTAATTGCCATATTCTGACTCCATGAACCTGTATTATAGAACCAACACACGTATAAAAAATCACATTTATAATGTTTGAATCATCGGGAAGAATTCTTCCTATAGCATCTTTCATAGGCTTAAGGAATACTTTGCTTGTCCAGAAAAGCCAAGCCCGCTCAGATAGTAAGTAGTTTGCTTGGCTCAGTTTACCATCCTCAGTGAAGTTTACTGTCCTTGTCTGAGTCAGTTGAGAACACTGGTAATCACCCGAGACTTCCATTAACAGCGCTGAGTAATAAAGACATAAGCTTTATCAGTCAGCCTCACAAAGTACTGCAGACAACTGTCTGAAACCCTTGTGGTATGGTGTCATGGTTAAGAGTACAGGACCTGAGCAGGCTACCCAGGTTCAAATCCCCTCTCTATCTCTAGCTCTGTAGACTTATTCAGGGCATTCCCATCTCCTTCTTAGTTGCTTCCTTAGTACAATTGTATGCAGAGTTGTTCGGAGAATTAAATGGGCTAGTGCACATAAAGTTCTTCCACAGTGCCCGGCATGTAATAAACTTAGCTCCATAAATGTTAGCTATTAATACTAATAAATGAGAACCAATATGGCAAAACCTGTTTCTCACCAGTATAAAGATAACCAGCTTGGTTATGAGGACAAATGAATGTAAAGCTGAGAGAAGAATCTGCATAGGAGACCAAATATGTTTTTGCTGAGTTTACAAAAAAATGGCAGTTTGGTGCTTCAATATTTCGTGAGTTTTACTTGTACTTTGTGGGCTGTTTTGGTAGGTGTGATGTCAAAATTAATAACCATGATGGCCTTTTATGTTTCTAGTTACCTGTGGTCACAAATATCTTTCAGGCATTTTGCTCCACAGCAACCCTGTGTGACAGGTAACATTTCCCTGTTTTACTAGTAAAGAAACTGAGTGTTAGGGGAAAAAGTTAATATTTTAAAAAGGTCGAACTGGAACTCAAAGTTTTCTTTTTCATTCTGAATTTCTGAATTTTCTTCCATGGGAGTGTGAAGAATGTAGATGAAGTGATTTATATACTTAACACAATTAGTAAAGGAGCAGAAAGTATTCAGTTGGATTCAGATTGCCTCAAGAATTCAACCACTTCTGCTTAAACAATTTGCAGTGTTAAATTTAAAAGTTTTGATGCAAATGCACAAAGCGCTCAGAGACAAAGCTTGTTTTTTCCTCATAATTGAAGGATAGGGTCTCAGTGTCAGTCTCGCTGTTACTTAAATTTAAATATGGTAATACAAACACAGAGAACATATGTCATTAATCTGTTCTTGTCTTAGCGTTCTGAATGAAACTACTTTCAGAATTGATGTTTTAAAGCAGACTAATAGTTGAACGTAAATGGCATACAATTTGCTACTTACATATGTTTCTTATTCTTCAAATTTTACATAAACTGGAAGGTAAACCCAATAGTTCTGTAATAATTGATACTGAAGCACAAAATTAGAGAATCAATGTGAGGTTAAACGTCCACATTAAAATTTAAAGAATGGGTCTATTATCTGAGAGGATTCATGCTTCTCATACATATGTCTAAATGTGTTTCTATGCTAAGAAATAGGTGGGTCCTGAGTGGCTTTGATATTTACATACTTTACGGAAAAGGTGTGAATCAAATGATCCCAAGTTACTTTCTAGCTCTGTAGCTCTGTGACATTTCAGTGGCTTTGGCAGCATCATGTTATTGGTGAACTTTATTAAAAAAGAAATCAAGTTTTTACATTCAGAATGGATGAGATCTGAAAACTTTCTCAAAGGTTATTGAGTACTGGCATTGCTTTCATGAGTACTTACTTCCTAAATGATTGTGATTTCAATGCCATTTGCGTTTAGAAAATGGGGAATGCTATCAGGTATCCCATACAGATTCTAAATAATGACAGTCCCAGAAGGGATCAATAGGTCTTTAATATATGATATTTAAAAAGGACATAAAGGTATTACATAGTATTTAACTAGATTTAGGGATTATATTATGATGATGATAACTGCTCCATTTCCTCCGTCTTTTAGACAGTATAATGACGTGTGTGCTGTTATTCAACTGTGGTAGAGTGAGAAGGAAGTCTAATCCAAACTCTTTACTTTTCATTAATTACCTTATTCATTCATTAAACTGGGGGTGGTCTTTTATGTGCTAGACATTCTTTGAGTCACTAAGGATACATCTGTGAACAAAACAGAGTCCTACCCTGTGGCACTAGGATTCTGTAATAGGGGAGGTCAATAAAAGAGAGAGTAAATGAGACAAAATGTATAGTACTCTAAACGGTGATAGGTGCTGTGGAGAAAAATAAACCAGGAAAAATATTGGTAAGGGAGAGAAATTGTAAAGATGGTGGTGATGGAAGGCCTCACTGAAGAAGTGACCTTCAAGTGAAGGCACATTAAGGGGAAAGGTATTCTTGTTTTTTTTTTTTCTTTTTATTATGAAATTTATTGTCATATTGGTTTCCATACAACACCCAGTGCTCATCCCAACAGGTGCTCTCCTCAATGCCCATCACCCACCTTCCCACCCCCCATCAACCCTCAGTTTATTCTGTTTTTAAGAGTCTCTTATGGTTTGTTTCCCTCCCTCTCTTTTTTTTTTTTCCTTCCCCTCCCCCATGGTCTTCTGTTAAGGTTCTCAGGATCCACATAAGAGTGACAACATATGGTGTCTGTCTTTCTCTGTGTGACTTATTTCACCTAACATAACACTCTCCAGTTCCATCCACGTTGCTACGAAGGGCCATATTTCATTTTTTCTCATGGCCAAGTAGTATTCCATTGTGTATATAAACCACAATTTCTTTGTCCATTCATCAGTTGATGTACATTTGGCTATTGTTGAAAGTGCTGCTATAAACATTGGGGTACAAGTACCCCTATGCATCAGCACTCCTGTATCCCTTGGGTAAATTCCTAGCAGTGCAGTTGCTGGGTCATAGGGTAGATCTATTTTTAATTTGGGGGGGGGGGACCTCCACACCGTTTTCCAGAGTGGCTGCACCAGTTTGCATTCCTACCAACAGTGCAAGAGGTTTCTCGTTTCTTCACATCCTCTCCAGCATCTGTAGCCTCCTGATTTATTCATGTTAGCCACTCTGACTGGCATGAGGTGGTATCTCGGTGTGGTTTTGATTTGTATTAAGGGGAAAGGGATTCTTGCAGATAGAATATTAAGTGCTAAGTCTGAAGTCCCTGCAATGGAGGATGCCTGCCTTCCTTCCTTGCTTCCTTCCTTCCTTGCTTCCTTGCTTCCTTCTTTCCCCCTCCCTCTCTTTTACCCTCCCTTCCCCTCCCTCTCTTCCTTTTTCCTTCCAAGAAACAGCAAGGAGATCCTGAGGTTGAAATGGAATGAAGGAGGGGAAAGTGATGGGAGATGAGATTAAGGAGATAAGTGGTAGGTAGTGGCCATGGTCAGGACTTTGGTTCTTGCTCTAAATGGTATGGGGAGCCATTAGGAGATTTTAAGCAGAGGAAAGGCCTGATTTTACTTAAAGGGAGTAGTCTGGCTGCTGAGTTGAGAATACAGTGCATGGTGGCAAGAAAGGAAGCAATGAGTCAAGTTAAAACATTTTAGTAATCCATGCCAAAGATAATGGAAACTGGGACCAAAATGTGAAGTGAAGATGGTGAGAGAGAGAATCTGAACATATTTTGCAACTAGAACTCGAAATTGGATGCCACCAAAGCTGAGAAAAATTTAGGCCTGGAGAGGCTGTGGCTTGACTAAGAATAGCTGGCTTGTCACCGACAGAGCTGATAACGATCATAGGTCTTCTACCCCATTGTATATTTCCCCCCAAAACCTCAGTTGTATAAGAATCGAAATAACTCATCCTTTGAAATCACACTGGAACATGAAACATATTATTTAAATGAATGTGTCAGAATTCATGGCTTAAAATTAAGTGAGAATATTTCAAAGTGTCCCCACGTTTTATATCAATTTGTCCTAAAGTTCAAGCTCATTTGCCTGACATACTGGACAGGTTAGATCTGGATTGATTTTTGCCTGTTTATCCAAGTAGTTAACATCTGACTCTATTCCTTCACTTATTCATGTGCTTTTAAAATGATTCTTGAGTGCCTATTAAGATGCCACTTTTTGGAGCTGAGCCCCTACCTGACTTCACTGAAACCTCACCTTGGCTGTCCTCAGACACTGTTGGTCACTCTCTTTGTACCCTGGGGCAGTGACACATACCTCTCTTGTAATGTTTACCACCCTCAATTACATTTATCTGTTTAACGGCCTGATTTCCTCATGAATTTTAAACAATTTGAGTTCAGGATTTAGTCTTATTTATCTTTGCATTTTCAGAAACTAGCATAATGCCTCACACATAGTAGGTGTTCACCGAAGGGTGAATTAATCAGTTTTACTCAGAAGAATCTGGCTTTTTGGATCACTTTCTGTTTGTTTCTTTGATCTCATTCTTTGCAAAGTAATGAGCAATAAAAAGGATCACTGAGGGGCACCTGAGTGGCTCAGTTGGTTAAGCATCAGACTCTTGATTTTCGCTTAGCACAACATCTCACGGTTTGTGAGATGGAGCCCCGCCTCGGGCTCCGTCCGCATTGACAGCTTGGAATATTCTGCTTGCGATTCTCTCTCTCCCTTTTTCTCTGCCCCTCCCCCACTTTCTCTGTCTCTCTCTCTCTCTCTCTCTCTCTCTCTCTCTGTCGCTCTCAAAATAAATAAATAAACATTTAAAAAAGAAGTAAGTTAAAAGTAAGACTGAAAGTAAGGTAGATTAAAAAGCAAGTTGCAGAAAAATGTTAATAACAAAGGAAGCAAAAATAGTGACAGGCATGTACAAATATTAAAAATTTGAAATATTATATCATGAATCATAAAGTGACAACCAGGAGATTTGCACACAGACTTCTTTTCTCCAGCCAACCAAATGGACTGTGAAGTATTAAAGCTGATACTGAAGCTTAGTTTCATGAAAAGGTAGCATTTCTTTCCAGTTTTAAGGAGAGAAGGATCAGCATTCCAGATCTTTCTCTATTACTGTTGGCTTTACATCTCCATGTCTGGGGCAGCTGGGTGGCTCAGCTGAGTGTCCGACCCTTCATTTAAGCTCAGGGTCATGGTGTCGAGCCCCTACTTTGGGCTCCACACTCAGCTCAGGATTCTCTATCTTTCTCCCTCTCCCTCTGCTCCTCTCCCCACTCATGCTATCTCTCTCTCAAACTAAAAAAAAAAAAAAAAAAAAAAAGTCTGTATATGAGTGACATAAAGTCTCCTTACTGATTGATCTGATCTGGATCTCTTTCACTTCTCATATTTTCCCTTCAATTTTTCTTGTTTCCTTTACCTCTTTTGTCTTTTAAAATCATGATTGTTCCCCTTATTATCAACAAGTTCAAAGAGATAGAAGAATGTGCATAATTTTGCAATATAAGAAAGGGAGATTAGTCTCCTGCCATCGCCTTGAGTTTTACCTAAGTAGTTTTATGGTGAAATGAGCATCAAGACAAGTAATTTTGAGTATCAATCAAACACTCTTAAGTGCTCTGTGGTTAATTCTGTCTTTTCTTGTTGTTGTTAATCAAAATTGATCATTGCCTTATTTAGAATAAAACTTAGAGGATGAAGACTAAAGTTACATTCTATGTTTATTTATTTTATTTAAGTTTATTTATTTGGGGGAGGGGGGCAGAGAGAGAGGAAGAGAGAGAATCCCAATCAGGGTCCATGCTGTCAGCACAGAGCCCAATGAAGGGCTCCATCCCACAAACCATGAGATCATGACCTGAGCCGAAATCAAGAATTGGACGCTAAACTGACTGAGCCACCCAGGTGCCCCTATGTGTTGCATTTTTAAGGTCTAACAAACTTTGAATCTTTTCTGGAATTATATTTGAAACACAAAGAATTGTGAGATACAAAAATGTTGTTTGATCCAACATATGTTTTTCCCTTTGGGCTTATTTCAAATCCCATCATAACTATTTGAAGTAATTATTTAATTGATGAAACTTTGGACATCCTAACAAATGTTCACATTTGATTGCAATATACTTGCATCCAGCCAGATTCCTATAAGAAACTAACACAATAAAATCTGTAACTCAATAAGATGTATTTCTACCAATTTTGCCCCTCTTAAAATATCAACTAATAATGCTAAATAAAAGCTCCATCATTTTCCCTATTTGCTTTTAGTTTCAGCTGCATAATTTTACAATTTAAAAGGTTGGTCAATAGAAACTGACAAGAGACATAAAACCAAGCCAATTTTATTTCATTTAGCATCTATTGATCATACTTCAAGCTGTTTAAATATTTCTGCAACCTCCCATAAAGTCATTTATACCTAGAAAAGAGTTAGAAATGGATATATAAGCTGAAGGGGATAACTAGGGTACTGTTAATAGATCATTCAGATCTCATTTTTCCTCATTATATTTCCTGGAATGTTAGTGAAGGGGTCTTCTTTGCCACAGGTTTATCCTTTGGGGAATTTGTTTTCCCTCAGATTACTCAAGTAATTCTAGAAGGATCAAGGATTCTTGTTGCATCTTCTCAGTATCCAGTATTGTCTGGATTCTAGATCCCCCAAAAAGCCAAGTGGATGGGACTTCTACTTTTTAACGGAAATTTTTCCTATGTTGGATATACCAGATTATTAACTGTTAACCCATAGAACAAGGTTTATCAAAATTAAATGTGCATACCAATTGTCCAGGAAATTTGTTACAATTCAGATTTTGTATAGTAGGTCTGGAGTGAGGTCTGAGATTCTGCATTTCTTTTTCTTTTTTTCTTTTTCTTTTTTTTTTTTTTTTAACATTTATTTATTTTTGAGAGACAGAGAGAGGCAGAGCATGAGCAGGGGAGAGGGAGAGAGAGAGAGATACAGAATCCGAAGCAGGCTCCAGGCTCTGAGGTGTCAGCACAGAGCCCAACGTGGGGCCCAAACTCACGAACTGTGAGACCATGACCTGAGCTGAAGTCGGAAGCTCAACCGACTGAGCCACCCAGGTGCCCCGAGATTCTGCATTTCTAACAAGGACCTGGGTGATGCTTTTGCTCCTTATATAGGAACCACCCTTTGAGCAGCAAGGATCTATAGAAGAGTTTTTCATCATAACGCTGTTGAAGACTACCTTTATTTGAATTAGCCAGAGGTGGTGGTTCTGGTTAGAATGCAGATTCTTAGTCCTCAACCTGTTTTTACAGAGAAAAATCTATGTAGATACCCTTTACTCCTAGGAACAAACGTTTTTATTTATTTATTTATTTTTTTTTTTTAATTTTTTTTTCAACGTTTATTTATTTTTGGGACAGAGAGAGACAGAGCATGAACGGGGGAGGGGCAGAGAGAGAGGGAGACACAGAATCGGAAACAGGCTCCAGGCTCTGAGCCATCAGCCCAGAGCCCGACGCGGGGCTCGAACTCACGGACCTCGAGATCGTGACCTGGCTGAAGTCGGACGCTTAACCGACTGCGCCACCCAGGCGCCCCTGAACAAACGTTTTTAAACAAGTGCTCCAGGTTATTTTTACATACATTAAGGTAAAACAACAGCAAATCTGCATTAAGTATCTTATAGTTCTGTACAAGTCCTGGGAGCAGAGAGAAGGTTGAGTATGGTGGAAGACTAGGCTAAGTGGTAACAATGGTTTGCCTTCCTTCAAGACTTGTCCAGTGTGGATCATGAAAATGTGCATGGTAGTATTTCAGAAGGTGCTCCAACTCCTTAGAGTAGTCTTCAGAGTTGAAAGAAAAAAATCCAACCTTATCCTTTATATCACCTACCTTAGTTAAACAGCAAAGTTCT
Source organism: Herpailurus yagouaroundi (assembly GCF_014898765.1). Taxonomy (NCBI): domain Eukaryota; kingdom Metazoa; phylum Chordata; class Mammalia; order Carnivora; family Felidae; genus Herpailurus; species Herpailurus yagouaroundi. Next base: position 38,607,096 of record NW_024412395.1, read on the forward strand.
CTTTTAAAACTAGCTGTCCGGGGGCGCCTGGGTGGCTCGGTCGGTTGAGCGTCCGACTTAGGCTCGGGTCATGGTCTCGTGGTTCGTGAGTTCAAGCCCCGCGTCGGGCTCTGTGCTGACAGCTCGGAGCCTGGAGCCTGTTTCCAATTCTGTGTCTCCCTCTCTCTCTCTCTGACTCTCCCCCGTTCATGCTCTGTCTCTGTCTCAAAAATAAATAAACGTTAAAAAAAATAAAAAAAAATAATAAAACTAGCTGTCCTTATAATCTATTTAGCCCACAAGATACGTTGCATTAGAGTATAACCTTGAAACAACTTGAAGCCAATGAACTTCTTATAGGTGTCTTTCTATCACTTTTCTTCCCATCTCTTTTCTGCTTATTCTTTAATACCCAGCTCTGGTATCCTTTCCATCTACTTTCAAGCTCTCCTTGGGCAAACTAGTAACAGATGTTAAAAAGTTTTAAAAATGTTCACAATCTTTGACTCAATAATTCCACTTAAAAGATATATCCTTAGAATCAGTTGGACAAGGTTACAAAGATATTCAACGCAATGTTAACTATAATACAAACTGAAAGTCATCTTTGAACAGGAGGTTGGCTCAATAAATTATAATAGATCTTCCCATCAAAATGCTATGCCACCAGTAAATGATGATATAGATTCATGTTTATTGTCATAAAAAGATGTTCTTGATATTTTGTGAAATAAAAGAGGATTTAAAGAACATATGTTAATAGTAGTGATAATACTTAAGATAGCTACCATATATAGTTCATATGACCTGGTCTAAGTGTTCAGTATGGAAAACTCTTAATAAATATTTGTTGGTTGAATGCATATGTTAGTATTTTATATACACCAGGAATTGCTCTAAGAATTATAGTTCTTTCAAATCATTATTTTTATAATAATCCACTAAGGTAGTATCATTACCCATGTATTATAGAAAAGAAAACTGATGCTCAGTGAGATTAAGTAGATTTTCTGAAGTAATATTTTCTGAAGTAATATTCTGAAGGTAATATTGCAAGATCTGGCTTTGAATGATTTGATTCAACCAATGTCTTCACACATGTTTTGTTTTTTGTTATGTTAAAAAGTTGTCCATATATATCCGAGAAAACGTTGTTGAAGTGTTTATAGCAAGCTATCAACAATGGTTCATTATGATCTGTAGGGAGGATTATGGTGATCTTTTTCTCTTTTGTCTATATATTTTCATGGTTCCAAACTGAACATAATATTTTATTATTTCTGTAATAAACTACCTACATTAACAAGAGCCTGGTGGTTGGTTTCACCACCGTCACTAACAAACAGACTTCTTGGAACTTTTCTTTCTGGAAAGGTTTTGCCATGCTATGCCAAAACCTAGTTCTACTACTTTTTGCTCTTTTCATTCTTTTATAATAATTATTGTTTCAATGCCATTCTTTCCAACTTGACCAAGTTGGAGAATGTAATTTATCTATCTTTGTAATTTTAGGGTCCATATGGTGCCTGGGGACCAGACATATATCCAAAGAGATTCATATATTTGAAAAAGAACCTTAAAATAGTAAAATCACTGTTTGTCATTTTATTTTTCATTGCCCCTTTCCTTGTCCAGTAAATATTATGTTTGTTCCTAGTTTCTGCCATGGCAGAGTGAGTCTCCACTGCCCTTAATCTCCTACTGCTAAGAGCAGTAGCCACTAAGTGTGAAAAATCAAAACAAAGCACTTTCCCATCTCCCTGATGGAGTAAAAGCAGTGAAGCCCAAATAATGCTTAGTTACCAAAAGCCACGCCAGGTGTCTAATCGAAAGGGTATTGATTTTAGCTAGTAAATAGCCCTTAATATAGTTGGGACCTGGGATGAATATGCAGCCGGTAATTAGCTAATAAAGCAAACAAGGGCTGGCGAGAACGTGGCACAGTTGGATAAACAGCAGCCTGTCATCCAGGAAGCTTGGTAGGCCTAATACTTCCTCGTACAGAGGACTCAAGTTACCTTTAGGACTCTGTGCCTCGTGTTTTCAGCCATTAAATAAGGAAAAAACTATAAACCTATCACAGGGTATGAGATATAACTAAAAGCAGTTGTAAATGTTTCGCAAATATTACATGCAATTGAAATGCTTCCTGAAGACAGATGTTGCAATTTAATAATCTTAAGTGGGAAGGTTTAATAACTATTTTAGATCATTAGGATAATGTTTAGTGCCCTAGGATAATTATTAAACAATTCGAGTTTGCTAAATCATCTGATACTCCGGAGAAGCCCATAGCTTGATTAATTCCCACATAATCTGCCAAGTGCTCAGTGAAACTGCAAAGTGGCAGAGGCTAGTTAGGAAAAAAGAAGAGCGAGAGTGAGAAAAGAACTAAGTTAGCCACATCCCACCTTGAGAAAGAGGAAAATCCAGGATGCAGGGTCAGAGGGCTAAGGTGTAAGGAAAAGGGTTAAGGTACAAAGAATCTAAACCAGAGATGGTGGGTCAGAGGCCGAGAGTCAATCCCGGTATCCCGATGCGTTGTAGCAGGCCTGCACAGAGGCGTTGTTTATTTGTTTCTAGTTATGGTTGCAAATATTTTCCTAAGCGGCAAAAGCATTTTACATAAAGATTCCAGATTTCCAGTGTCTTTTGGGGATTCAGAGTACCTTATCTAGTAACACCGGACTGCATTCCCATGTGACAGTAATGGACAAAAACTGAGTAAAGGCTGCTGCTTTCATTTTTTTCTGAAGATTTTGATTATGAAAATCTCAAGGCCTACTGAACAGTAAAAAGAAAAATAGATATTTTTTTTCAAGTACTGCTATATTCACCGATTGTTAATATTTTGCCATATTTATTATGGAATTAAAAACATATCTAAACATTTATATTTTTGCTGAACCATCTTTTTTAAAAAGTCTTTTTAATGTTTATTTATTTTTGAGAAAGAGAGGGAGAAAGACACTGCAAGCAGGGGAGGAGCAGAGAGAGAGGGAGACACAGAATCCACAGCAGGCTCCAGGCTCTGAGTTGTCAGCACAGAACCCTATGCAGGGTTTGAACCCGTGAACCATGATTTCATGATCTGAGCCAAAGTCAGTCACTTAACCAACTGAGCCACCCAGGTGCCCCTTGCTGAGCCATCTTAAAGTGGATATATTACTTCATCCCAAATACTTGGGTGTGCATTTCCAAAAATAAAGACGGTTTCCTACACAACTGCAATATGATTATCATACTGAAAAAAAATTCATAATTCCCTAATGTCATTGTAACTCAGTCAATATTCAAATTTCTTTATTGTCCCCCAAATGTCATTTACACTTATTTTCTTTTCAAGCCAGGATCCAATGAAAAGATAGTCATTGCATTTGGTTATATCACATTAGTCACTTTTACACTCCGTCAGGCTCTCCCCCACCTCCATTCTTTTCTTCTATGACATCGTTGGAGTGAAGGGGTCAGTTGCCTTGTGAACTGGAGTTCATATCTAAAGGCTTGGTTAATTCAGGTTAAACATATGGAGCAAAAATAATTCAAAGGTCATGATGTGGTCTTCGTATTGCATCACACAGGGGATCACGTAACTTCTCTCGTCCTAGTTGGTAACGCCAATTTTGAGCACTGGGTTGAGGCAGTGGGCTAACCTCTTTTGATGTGGTTAGCTCTCTCCAAGTTACCACAGACTCCACCACACCTTATTCACCGTGCATCTAGGCCAGATTCATTTCATCTTGCCTGGGAGGTGTATGCAAACTTCGACCTGAAGACTATCAACTGCTACAATCTGGACTGTGATAAGAGCATAGAGCACTTTGCTCCCGGAACAGTAGGCTAGTGCCTGGTGCAAAGGAGACTGAAGCAGCCTGTCATCCAGGAAGCTTTCCTAGGTCTAATGCCTCCTCATACAGGGCATTCGGGACAAGTATCTGCTAATTGACTAACGCTAGAAACAGTATGAAAAACCTGAAAGGACAAGGAAAAATTCAGCAACACATGCTCTTGTATGGCATGTACTTTGGAGACGCCTTATGCCTTTTGATAGGGTCCAGCACATTGCAGAGGTTTCCGACCCTCGGGGATGATTCTTTATCTGAACTGGACCGAAATGTACAATTCCAGGGGAGAAATAGGAACAAGCAGAAAGGGTGAATTTAAAATTCTGTGGAACTCAAGGGTTTTGGTTAGCCGGGCATCACATTTATGAAGGGCCCTGGTGCAGGCTGGCTTTTGGAAGCAGTTACTGAGACACAGTAAGCCATGCAGGTTATTATTCGGGATACTTGTGGAAAGAAGAATGCAGAAGCAGGATTGGGCAGAGGGAGAAGTAAATGTTGACGAGAGCCCAACAAAGCCTTAGTCGCCTTCCCCCCTCCCCTCTCCCCCTCCACCTCGCCACTTCTGGCCCCTCGGGTAGTTCTGGAGTGCCAGCAGCCCATCAGAGTTATCTCCCAATTATCCAGCAGAGTCTTTATACCCCTCCTCACTCAGTCACAGGATAAGCACTAGCCCAGGAAAGGAATGACCTTGAATGAGGTAGTTCTCTGCCGTAGAGGCAGATTCTGAACGAGGTGGCCAAAGATGCTTCCAGCAGCTGGCATACTGAGTTTTACTTGGAGGAAGACCTGGGTGGTGCAACAATCTGTCACCCACAGACCCCACATTTAAAATGTTGCTCTTATCTCTAAATGAGTTATATGGACAGTTACTGAAGTCCTTTTGCTATGCATGAGTTGGCTAATTGTAACATTCACATTATACTATAATTTAAAAAAAAAACAAAAAAACTTGTTCTGGCAGTTTTTTACTTACTAGACAGCTCAAAAAATATAAAATGGTCCCAGCATCTCTCAAATTTTAGAAGGCTCTGGTATCAGTTGGATGTACCCCAGGGTGGAAAATGGAGTCCATTTACGTGGTTGTAAATTGCTTTGGCATCCTTTTTTTTTTTTTTTAAGTTTATTTATTTTGAGAGAGAGTGAGAGGGAGAGAAAGAAAGAGAAATTGCTCACAAGTGGGGGAGGGGCAGAGAGAAAGGGAGAAAATCCCAAGCAGGCACCTCACTGTCAGCGTGGAGCCAGATGCAGGGCTCGAATTCACAAACCGTAAGATCATGACTTGAACTGAAATCAAAAGCCAGACGCTTAGCCAACTGAGCCATCCAGGGGCCCTTGCTTTGGCATCTTGAATAAAAAACACCCTGAAGGGTCAGCTCCACGAGGATAGATTGGCATTAGTGCCAAAGAGAAATAAATGAAGGAAGCTGTATGAGTTTCCTGTAGCTGCTGTAACAAATTACATAAGCTTGTTGGTTTAAAACAATAGGAATATATTCTCCCACAGTTCTGGAAGCCAGAAGATCAAAGTCAGTGTCACTTGACTGAAATCAGTAGTCAGCAGGGCTTCACTCTCTCCAATGTATCTAAGGGAGAGTTAATTACTTGCTTCTTCTAGCTCCGGTGGCTGCTGGCTTTTCTTAGCGTGTCTGCATTACTCCAGTCGGCATCCATGATCACACTGTGTTTTACTCTTCTATCTCTGTAAAACCTTTCCATTACTCCAATCTTTTTTTTTTTTTAATTTTTTAAACATTT
>NW_024412395.1:38612774-38620148 GCF_014898765.1 Herpailurus yagouaroundi
TTTCCTTCTTTCTTTCTTTCTTTCTTTCTTTCTTTCTTTCTTTCTTTCTTTCTTTCTTTCTTTCTTTCTTTCCTTCCTTCCTTCCTTCCTTCCTTCCTTCCTTCCTTCCTTCTTTCTTTCTTTTTCTTTCTTTTTCTTTCTTTCTTTCTTTTGAGTGCAAGAGGGGAAGGGGCAGAGAGAGAGGGAGACACAGAATCCAAAGCAGCCTCTGGGCTCTGAGCCGTCAGCACAGAGCCTGCCTCAGGGCTTGAACTCATGAACTGATTCTAACCAAAGTCAGACACTTAACAGACTGAGCGACTCAAGCACACCCACCCTTATAAGATTACTTCAATCTTATAGGGATACGCAGGATTGCACTTGGAGTCCGCTCTGATAATTCAGAATAATGTATCCATCTCAAGATTCTTAATTAAATCTGCAACATCTCCTTACCACACCCTCCACCCCCAGCCCCAGCCTGTAGCATTCACAGGTTCCAGGGAGGCCACTATTCTGTCTACTACAGGATAGCTTTTAATTCTTTGCTTTGGGTCCATAAGCCTCGGAACTATTTGCTTTTCATCTGGCCCAAGAGCAAGCGTGTAGTAAATTGTATCTAGGGTGGGGCACCAGGGTGGCTCAGTTGGTGAGTTCGAGCCCCTCATTGAACCACTCCTAACAGTGCAGAGCCTACTTGGGACCCTCTCCCTCCCTCTCTGTGCACTGCTTGAGAGTGCACTCTTGCTCTCTCTTAAAATGAATAAATAAACTTAAAAAATAAACTGTGTCTAGTGAGTATAATGATGGAGAAGCTAGAATTTCACCCTGCAGCACTTTGAGACTCACTGTGGGAAGGCGATCTTTGTGAGAGCAAGGACTTCTGCTCTGTTTCAAAACCACAAGAGACCCAGGTTGACAATGAAGAGTGCATACTCAGGAAAGATTGTCTTCCTCCACATTTGATTATTGAAAAATATTTCTGGAACACGCATACCTTAAATATACCAGAAACATATTTTTTAGATGTCCTAACACCAGTTTCTGGCTTCTTATCACATATCAGGTTATCTCAGTTCTCAGAAACCTGACCAGAGTTAAAAGTTAGAAAGGGAAAGGGATTATCTGTTTACAGCATGGTCTAGAGAATTTTAAAACAGTAGACTTTCCACCGAATGGGCAAATTTCCTCTTGGTGGGGGTTATGTGGAAACATTCTCTCCTGTTTTATGCCCCCTTGAAGAGCTATTTCAAAAATAAACTTCAGTATGTAACCCAATGATAACAGAAGAAAGATTCTCTACTTTCCTATCATTCCTTTTTCAGCTTTGCGTGATGCTCTTGCTGATAGAGGAAGAATGGAGATTTGCTTTTGAGGCCAAGGTATTTGCTGAGGGAACAGCACCTGTTACTCTCTGGCTGGTACCCTTGTGTGTAAAGTACCTTCCTCTTGGCTTGACAGAAATTAGGTCATTGCCCATGTGTTTCGGGCTGCTGAATTAAGACACAACATTCTCATTTTAAAGCTAATCATGCACAGACATAAACGCTGTCCACAGCTATGGTTGTTCTACTATTACTGTTTAGATTGATCCTTTAAAAAAAAAATCACATTACAACATTACAGTGGTTAAATTTACTTGAATCATCTACTGCTGAGATCCAAGCCGCTTCCAGATTACGTAACAGGTATTCAGAATGTGGAACTCAACAAATCTCTGGTTTCTCAGGCTGCTTACCCTTGGCTCAGCTGCCTCTGTCACTGAGTCATCAACAGATTTACTCTGAGGAACCCAGTATTCCATTTTGTTTCAGCTCCCACATCAGAACCTAATACTTATTCATGTTCTCTGCATGAGTTTCTTGGGACATTTCTGTTTACCCACAACCTTCCTGCCGCTATTAAATAGGAGGCTATGTGCCAGAGTCAACATTATTCAATTTACATCATCAACATTTGAAAAAGCTTGTTTTCAGTGCTGCTCTGTCCTAGGAACACAGTGGATGCCAGCCTGAGGAAGGAGTTCACATTTCCTTCACCCTCAAGGCCTTTAAATCTAAGTAAGTTTCCTGGTGCCACTTTATACTGATGCTTTAAAAATTTATTTTAAAAATACTTTCCCAGATTCTTATAAAGCAGAAATAAAACTTCAAGTACCCATTTAAAAGTATATTTAGTATTTTTATTTCATCTTTTCAAGGATCATATATTTTCACCTTATTCTTGATCCTAACTCTTTGAGAATCACTGACATGGGAAGATTTTTTTGTTGGCTATTTTTAGATGTCTATAATTCCGCTTTTAAAAATTCAAATAACAAGTAGGCAGAGATCTGCTAAGTGAGCTGCTCTAATCACAAAGCCCCAACATCACTGCTCTGGTCCTGGCTAAAGATTTGTTTTAAGATTTTTGTGGACAGCATTGTTCATCGTTTAGAAACTCTGTATTAGTTTTGTTTTCTTTGTAAGGGGTAAACTTGTAGTGGTTGTTTAATGCTTGGTTATCTCCTTAATGTTTGTAACTATTGTAACAATGGGTAGGATTATAGGTGCATGCAGTATGTCCCAAATCATGTACATGACAGGTTGTCCCCAATTTATGATGGTTTGATTTAAGGATTTTTTTTTTTTTTTTTTTTTTTTTTTTTTACTTTGGGGCAAAAGCAAGAAACATTCAGCAGAAACCATACTTTGAATTTTTGAATTTGGATTTTGCCTTGGACTAGAGGTGTGTGGTCCAGCCCTCTTTCCTGATGCTGGACACCAGCAGTGGGCTATCACTCTCCTTTAGCAGCGCCATCTGAAGGGTGAACAACTGATACACCTACCGCCATTCTGTACCCAGATGACCATTCTGGGTTTCACTTTCAGTACCGTTTTCATTACATTACATGAGACTTTCAACACTTTATTACAACATAAGCTTTGTGCTGGATGATTCTGCCCAACTATAGGCTAATGTAAGTGTTCTGAGCACCTGTAAAGTAGATTAGGCTAAGCTCTGATGTTTTGTAGGTGAGGTGTATTAAATGCATTTTCAACTTCTGATATCTTCCAGCTGTGTTGGGTTTATCAAGACATAACTCCATCCTAAGTTGGGGAAGATCTGTACTAAAATAATATAACTGAAGAAATATGTGAGCATACAGTGATCAGAGCTCAGAATAAAGGTGTCTAGGCCCAATTTTGAAGCAAGAGTCAGAATGCCTCTGATTTACACCCTTAGGGAAGAGAAGTGAAATTGGTGATACTTTTGTTGACGACTATACATCAGGCCTTTTGCATAGATTATCCCACTAAATCCCAGTGTGGCCATTTGCTAGCTGTGTTATCTTGGGCATGTTACTTAACAATTTTGTGCCTCAATTTCCCTATTTTGTAAAAATAAAACAAAACAAAATCAAGAAGCCAAAAACTCAGACTTATTCCAATTTAATCTTATTAAAGATTACGTGGACCTTGTTAAGCCTAGTGCCTGGCACAGAATAAACACCATGTGAATGTTCACTATTAACGTACCCACTGATAAAGAAACTGAGGTTCTGGGAGACCGGCAACTTAGGTTAAAGAACTTGGAAGAGAGTGGACTTGAAACCCATACACTGTTCTGTATACCACGTAGTTTCTCATTTTAATCTTGGCTCTATTGTTTAGCTATTGTTTAGGTAAGTCACTTCATATTGTGGGGCCTTGATTGCGTTGTTTGTAAAACAAAATTTATGGCCCCTTGCAATCCTTATATTCCATAAATGTTATCATAAACTTTGGTGACCTGTGACCACTTGAGGAAAATTTTTTTCTCTGTAGAAATGGGCAGGAACTCAAACAGTTGACCCTCAGCATATAGAGATGGTTGTAAAAGGTGGACAATAGTATCACCAGTGGAAGGTTCCTCCATGTTGGGGAAAGTTCACCCCCAGCAGTTGTGTTTAAGATGTCTTCACAGCAGATAGGCTACTCTCCAGGGTTGGGAAAGGAAGAACTTATTCCTTTTGTTACACGTGAATCCAGGAAATAACCTAAATTCATCTGATAACACTAAAATGCAAGATAAATTAATGCGGGGCAAACTCAGGCTTTGGTAAAACAGGAACAATTGAAAAAGGGAACGCTTTTCAGACTTTGGTAGCCATGTGAGTGAGACCGAACACCCACGGCAGTCCTGAAGTTTTCTTAGGCACCCAAGAAAAGAGTTAGGTGGCACCAAAGTTATTTGACACCCTTAATCTGAAAGATGGTAAACACAAGTTCCTTCCAAATGCTGAGTCATGCTTGTGATGACACAGAGAAACACCTAAGACTCCAACTTTCCTGAGATACTGGTCTTTAGTAGATTGTTTGCTGCTGAAATAATTACTTCATGTTTTTAGATTTACTTATGGGGAGTGCTTCCCCTCCTACACCCTCACTAAGTTGTTTTTGGTGTTTTTTTTTTTTTTCCCTTTTTTAGCCCTCAACCTGTTTGTTTGGTTCTGTTTCAATTCCATGAGCAAAAAGATGTGGCAAGTATATGTGTGTGTAGGCAAGGTTGTTTGTTTGTTTTTTTTTTAACATATATATTGTTGGTGGATCTAATGCAATAATAATTCCTAAGTTAATGATTATTCCCCTCCTCCCCACAAAATTATCTTTATAGTAAAAAGAAATTGCTTAAGCATCTTGAAATTTACACTCCTGTCAGATACCCTAATCAGCAACTGAACTTTCAGTGGAATTCTTGTCCTGATAAGTCAGACAAAGGGGCAGACATAGGCAGAAAGCTACTTTGGGTACTCACAAATAGTATATTAAGTTTTAAAGCAATAATGTATAAGGCTAAAAGGAACAATTTATTTTAATATTGTATTTCGTCTAGAAAATATTGATGGAATAAACAGAGGATAATTTTGGGTTTTGTAAGTTTCTGTGAGTCTTAAAGCAGAGTAGCGTAAACCTTTGCATTTGGAAATTATCTAGTGTTTATCTTTAAAAATGAACAGTGTTTAGCCACTTTTGTCGTGAACAAGTGGATGCCTAATTTATGCTGAATACTTACAAATTACCATGTTTTATGCAGTAATTGGAAGTAACTTTTATAACAATTTTCTATTTTGGGGCACCTGGGTGGCTAGGTTGGTTAAGCGTCTGACTCTTGATTTCTGTTCAGGTCCTGATTTCACAGTTTGTAGGATGGAGCCCCTGCATCGGGCTGTGAGCTGACAGTGCAGAGCCTGCTTGGAATTCTCTCTCCCTCTCTCTGCCCCTCCCCTGCTGACATTAATTTTCTCAAATTAAAAAACATTTAAAAAATAAGTTTTTTAATTTTAAAATTATTTTTTCAAGGCTGTGGTTGAGATTAGATGTAGTTAGAGGATGGAGATATGGAGCCAGCGGTGGGTTGTTTAGAAAAAGAAGGTCCAGAGTGACCGGTAGGCTCATGATGGTAAGTTTCTTGTCTCTCCTTGCCTAAGCCCTCCCATATCCACCTTTTCCTTTGGTGCTTTTCCTGAAATCCAGCAGATGCCTAGCGTCCTTCTGCTCTTCTCTGGTCGCTCTTGGCCCCAGTTTTGGCAAATGAAATTATGTCCGATGCTTCTGACTTTTCTCAGCTCCTCAAAATCCTCTCCCTTCTCCCCTGTTCTATGCCATCAGTCTGACTTTGGTTTCGGCCATTAGGGATGGCCATGGGTTATTGAGAACCGAATCCCCACTGGCTTGTTAGCTAGCAAGGCGACCAGGATTTTGTGGGGGGAAATAAACAGTAGACGTAATAGAGTCTGGAACAAATCGTTCATCTAAACGTTCATTTCAAATCAGTAAACACTTATCAAACATCTATTGTGTCATAGGCACTGTGGTAGATACCAGGGTACAGAAGGAAATAGGTGGTCTCCATTTTCCAAGAACTGAACCGTTCTGGGAGAATTCGTGGGAAGGAAACACGGGACTGACACTTCAGTTCAACCAGATTATTCCCTTTCTGGGTAACCTGTTGCTTTTCTAGATAAATGATATAGAATTGGGATTTGAACAAAATGTGGAAACAGTGCTTTGTTACAGGGGTTCTCTGTAATACCTGAGGGGAATGTTTAAGCAGTTGTTCACAAGCTTTAGTGTGCAAGAGAATCACTGGAAGAGCTTGTTAAATCAGATAGCTAGGTGCCAGCCCCAGAGTTTAGGGATCAAGTAGTTGGGAGTGAAGCCGAGAATTTGTATTTCCATTGAGTTCTTCGATGCTGCTGCTGGCTCCCACCACTGCCCTTTCAGAGCTACAGGTTTAAACGTAAGGATTTCCAGGTTAGGATTTCCAGGTTCCATCTATGTTCGGTGTGGGAGTGGGAACCTGGGATTGATCATTTTATACCCACCTTCCCATTCTAATATGCATCCAAGGTTGAGAACCATTTGGACAGGCTGGTTTCCTGACATTTACTGTGAGCTTGGGACCCAATGAATCTACACATTACTTTATGCCAATTACAATAGTTATGACTTAATTAAATTATGACTTAAAGAAATTAGCAAATGACTTAATAAGCAATTGGCTTTAAAAAACCCAGCACTGCGATTTGGGTTCAAACTAATTTGGATGCCTTCCTTTGGAAGGTCTTTCCAACCCTCCCCTGGGTATTTCCCAACACCACGGTGGAAGCCTTCTTTGCAAAACTCCCAGAGGTTGTTGGAGGAAAGGTCTTAAGGATATGGGGTCCATTTGAGCCCCATGTGCGCCCTCCCTGGGTCCACTTGGGCTTGCTTAGCTCTGGTGGTTCCAAGTAAGCTGGGCATGCTCAGTGGGCAGGGTCGGTTTTAGGGGGTGCATCTGGGAAGCCTGCTGCTCCGCTGCCGGGGCTCTGCGCCTCCCCCCACCTGTATGAGGCCGGGCCTGAGGCGCCTTCGCTCGGCATCCCCCCCTCTCCCACCTCCCGGCGCCCGCCGGGGCTTGGCCTGCCCCGCGGGTTCCTGCGCTGACATTCAGCGGGCAGGTCGGGAGGTCGAGAGCGTGCGGAGGGGGTCCGCGCGAGGGCTTTGGGCTCTGACGGCCGGGTCCCAGGGGTCCGCCCGCTTCCTAGAAGCGTTTCTAGGCCCAGGGAAGCCTTTCTGCCGAGGAGGGGAAGCCTGATCCGGGGGCGGACGACGAGAAATCAGGTAAGCCAGCCCGCCGGCGTGCAGGCGGGCTGGTGTCTCCTCTCTCGCGGGCAGGTGGCCAGGGCCGAGGCAACCGGGCACCTCCCCCACCGTCCCCGGGCCTAGCCCGGCCCAGGCTTTCCAGCCCGCGAGCAAGGCGGGGCGCGGGGCGGGAGCCGCAGCCCCGGGCGAGGGCCAACGCCTCGGCGCGCCGCCGCCCCGCCAGGCGGGCCCCGCGGCCCCGCCAGGTCACGTTCCTCGGGCGGCGGGGGAGGAGACACCAGCCCGCCTG
>NW_024412395.1:38620548-38652067 GCF_014898765.1 Herpailurus yagouaroundi
CCCGCCGCCCGCTGGTTCGCGACGCTTCACCCCCTCGCCTCGGCCCCTGCTCCCGCCTCCACTTCCGCGTTTCCCTGCAGGGCCGAGCGGCCCGGGCGGGAGGAATCCGGGCGGGACGCGGCCGCCGCGCCAGCCCCAGGGGAGGGAGGAGGAGCGGCAGCGGGGAGGGGGGGGGGTGGGGAGGAAGTCGCCGGGGAGGCGGGGCTGCGGCGGGTTGCACTGGCCCGGGCTGCCCGGGAGTGACAGCCACGCGCGCCGCGCCGCGAGGATCAGGGCCGAGTCTCTGATTCGGGGGGAGGCAGAGACTCCGCCCCGCCGGGAGGAACTGGGGGCTCCTGCGCTCCCCTCGCGCGACAGGACCGATCTCAGGTGTGTGCTTCCTGGGAGACCCCCTTCCCGCGCCCCCGGGGTCGTGGCTGAGAGCAATCCCGTTCTGACCCGGGCGAGTCCTCTAGGACTCCGGCGTTGGCTGGGGGGTGGGAGAGAGTTTAGGGTTTCTCCCCAGCAACAGAAGGGGGACTCATTCTCGAGTAGGGGTTAGTATTTACATTTTGGCGGACGGCGGGGTGTAATACATTTGGGGCGAGGGTTGGTATCTCATGGAAAGTTTGCGGCAAACTTTTGGCTTGTGGATGCCGCTCTCCTCCTGAGGATTGGCGCTCCCTTCTGAAGGAAGGGAGGGAAAGATTCTAGAAGGGGGGCTGAGGCTCCGTTGAGGACCTTAGCTGCTGGAGTGTGACAGTCTCAGGAGGAAATGGAAAGTGTACACCGATGAGCCTAAAACAGCCCCCTCAGCTTCTCTGAGCAAAAATAGATTTGCAGAGTGCTTTGGCAGAAAGGTAGAGAGAGCCCTGTGAATGAAGTGCTGCTCTCAGCACTTGGTGTCTACGCTGCCTTCTACCTTCTGCACGGGACCATTCACTTGCTAACAGCCTTCCTTGAGAGTTTCAGAGTAACTTACAACCAAATTCTCACAGCCTTCGTGACATGGGCCAACCCACATTACACATCCCATTATACCTATCGTGAGAGGCAGCGGTAGACACAGCCAACAGTTAATTTGGTCAGCTTATAAATAGTTTTGTATAATTAGGTGAGGGAAGGGAAGGGCGGGGGACTTACACCATTTGTTGCTTAAAACAAAACTGTTAGAATTTTGCATATGTTTCAAGTTTGATGTGCAGTGTATTTTTGGACTGTGGACGGTAATGGCAATTGCCACACCGGGGCCAGGCCCTTCCTGCCTGCTTCTGACTACTGTGGTCCCTGAGTTCTACAGGGACAGCTGGGTGCCATTGCCCAATGGATACCATGTGCAGCCTGGGGAACTTTATGCTGTGGATGTTGAAACGCCTTTGTGTTCCTCGTAAGGACATGTGTCAAGTTACAATACTGTCTTGATTTTTAAAAATCAACTTTTCAAATAAAGCAGTGTTACCTTAGTAAAAACTGGATAAGAGGTGGTGTTTTGAGTTTGACAAACAACATTGTGGGAGCTGTCCATTCTGGTATCTCACACAGTCATTTTGTAAAGAAACTGAGCATTATTAAAGCTATCCTTTGTTTTCCCTCTCTCTGATTTATTTTTTTTTTATTTTTTTAATGTTTATTTATTTTTGAGAGACAGAGTGTGAGCAAGGGAGGGGCAGAGAGAGAGAGAGACAGAGAATCTGAAGCAGGCTCCAGGCTCTTAGCTGTCAGCACAGAGCCCCATGTGGGGCTCAAACTCACAGACCACGAGATCATGACCTCAGTCGAAGTCTGACACGTTTAACCGACTGAGCCACCCAGGTGCCCCTCCCTCTCTCTGATGTATTAAAAGATGTATTGAGGGCTTAGTAATGGGCAAGAAGGCCGCAGTGTTACCGATTGTCATGGGTTTTATCCCCTCCCCCTTTAGTTCTTGTAACTATTTAATCTCATTATAGCTATTTAAAGAGGTTTGATTATCATTGTAAGTAAATCATATTGGCAAACTATTATAACTCTGAAATTATTCTGTCCGGTTATTTGTTTTCTGTCTCTCATCACGAGAATGTAAATTCCATGAGAAGAGTTGGTCTGCTTCACACAGATTCCTATTTCTAGTGCCTAGAATGATGACTAACTAGTAACAAGTGCTCAATAAATATTTCCTCAATGAATGACTGAACTGTGGGACAAACTCTAGCTAAGTGTAGTGGGGGGGAAGAAAACAAGACTTCGGCCTTTGGTAACCTGCTCAAACCCACGGAGCCTCAATTGTCTCATTGGCACAGTGTGGATAATATATGATATAACATATGTAAAATGGCTAGCGATGTACCTGTTAGGGGGTAGACTTCAAAATATTAGCTTCCTTCCTTCTTACACGTTTTTCTTTTTGTATTCAAAAGGGAAAGAATTGGGCAAAGAATAGAAAATTTAGCTCTTGCTGCTTGTGCTTGAATTATCCAGGCATTATCTCCTTTCCTGTGGTGTGGGTGCTTAAGGGGGAAGGTGGTTAGTGGGAATCCCTTATTACAGAAGGAAACAGTTTTCCAGATAAGTATCCAATTTCTCCTCTTTATTTAAAAAAATTTTTTTAAATGTTTATTTATTTTTGAGACAGAGAGAGACAGAGCATGAACGGGGGAGGGGCAGAGAGAGAGGGAGACACAGAATCAGAAGAAGGCTTCAGGCTCTGAGCCATCAGCCCAGAGCCCGACGCGGGGCTCAAACTCACGGACCGCGAGATCGTGACCTGAGCTGAATTCGGACGCCCAACCGACTGAGCCACCCAGGCACCCCTCCTCTTTATTTTTTTAATGTGATGACGTTTCTGCTTAGGTTTTTCGAAACTTGAGTCTTTCTGCTTGTCAACACCAGAACTCACAAGGGTGTCCCTAAGTGCGGAAACAGCACTTCAGAGAGAACATCGGAAATAAAACACATTTGACCTTGAACAACTTGGGTTTGAACGTGTATGTCCATTTTTATGCAGATTTTTTCGATAAATACAGTATACTACTGTGAATGGATTTTTTCTGTACGATTTCCTTCTTTGAAAAGTTTATTGATTTTGAGAGCCAGAAAAAGAGTGAGCACACACGCACATGAATGGAGGAGGGGCAGAGAGAGAGAGGGAGAGAGAGAAGGCCAAGCAGGCCGCATGCTCAGCACAGAGCCCAGCATGGGCTCCATTCCACGACCGTGAGATCGTGACCTGAGCCAAAATCAAGTGTCAGAAGGGTCTGATGCTTAACCAACTGAGCCATCCAGGCATCCCTTTTTTATAATTTTCTTAATAACATTTCTTTTCTTTAGCTTACTTTATTATAAGAATACAGTGTATATTACATATAACATATAAAATATGTGTTTATCAACTCTGTTATCAGTAAAGCTTCTAGTCAACAGTAGGCTATTAATAGTCAAGGTTTTGGGAAGTCAGAAGTTACATGTGGATTTTCAATTGTGCAGGGGGTCAGCACCCCTAACTCCTGCATTGTTCAGAGGTCAAATGTACATTTAGCTCTTGACGTCTTGAATGCAGTTTTTTTGTAGGCTTGTGTAGCATTATTACATAGTAGCGAGTGCTAGAAAAAGAAAAACTATGGTTTTCTTGCTTTTGAGAGAGTTTGTTTAACAAGGTAAAATATATGGATGTAAAACAGTTAAGGACCAGCATAAGATCTCTCATAATCATATACCCATTGAGAGAATGTTGGCTTTAACTGAGTGGTTATGGAGGGGAGATATTAATGTGGCTCAAATAGTTGAGACAGTTTTGTGGTGAAGAGAATGTCACTTTAGCTACAGAGAGACCTCAAGTTTCCTGCAGATTACAGCAAAAAAGAGGTCAGCATCGTATCATGAATGTTTGCTATTTTGTATTTCAGCATATTGAAAAAGTCAGCACAACCCTAAGCTTTCAAAAATGAACTTTCTGTGGAAAAGTATTAAAAGCCCACAGTAAAATTCTGTATGTGCACTAAATAACACTTTTCACTATATCTCTGAAGTTTTAAAGCCTAGGATTGGAGTTAAGAATTGTAACTCATCATTCTTGCCACTTTTAACCCACTTGCATAAAAATGTATCACATGGCCTGCCTGTTACTCTTTCCAGTTGTATATAATGGGATATATTTTTTATCTGATGTTTCCAGAGAAAATTACTGCTCATGAGTTGTGGGATCTCCACAACTGGCTAATTTCAGGATTGTTGTTTAATGAGATAGGGAAGGACTGAATGGAACTAGACTAAGAAGAAGAAGAAGATGATGATGACGATTTAATGTTTTTTATTTAATTTTGAGAGACAGAGAAAGACTGAGTGTGAGCGGGGGAGGGGCAGACAGCGAGGGAGACACAGAAACCAAAGCAGGCTCCAAGCTCTGAGCTGCCAGCACAGAGCTCGATGCAGGGCTTGGACTCATGAATCTTGAGATCATGACCTGAACTTGAGCCGAAGTCGGCCTGTAAACCGACTGAGCCAAGAAGATTATTATTGATGTGTTTCTAGATGCTCATCCACATACTTCGATAATTCCATCAAAATTCATCACCTTTGAGGTAAGAAGAAAACTCAGAGGTTGTGTTCTAGAGGAAGAAGCAGCTAATAAAGGGCATGGTGTACATTTCCTTGTTGACATGATGGGGGAAAGAAAAGGAGGAGGGAGAGATGATCATATTCAACTTCAGTGAGAAAGACCAGGGCTAAGGCAAGCCAAGACATCTCTAGCAACTTCAGAGTAGACCTCTTCCTGTATTATCTGACCAGGGATTGATCTCCAGAACTTTTCAGGAAAAGGAAACGCGGCAGCCGACGGTTTGAATACCTGAGGATGTTTAGGTAATGATTGTGGTCAGAGTTTGTCCAGAACTCTGATTCTGTGTCCTGACATGAATGAGACCATGTTTTTGTTTTTTACGGTTTTTGTTTTTTTTTTTTTTGGTTTGTTTGTTTTTTCTTGTTTTCCAGGATTTTCATCTTTTGTTGCGAGTTCCTACTGCCTCTTTGGGTTAAATATTTCTTCCTAGATCATATCTGCGCTCTTGTTTCCCATTTTTCAGCTGAATTTTTTATGTTGGTTCTTTCAAAATCAGATTTCTGACTTATGCATCAGACAAAAAATGGTTTCCAATTTTAATTAGGTCAAGCTGGCATTTGGTCAGTTCACTAAAATTAGTAGGAGAAAACTAATTAATGGAAAATGTTTCTCCCCTACCTAAAAATTTATTGTGATGTATGTATTAACAAAATTTTAAATCATTATTTGGGAACATTTATTTATTTTTCTGGCAAAATGAAATTATTACTGATTTACTTTATTTTTTCATAGTGAGATCTGTTAAAGTGTGGGTGCTTTTTAAACAATGACTTAAATTTAGATTGTTCAAGCTTCATATTCTTTAGTGTTATGTCCTCTGTGGAAGCTCATATTTGATTGCCCACTTATATCCTACTATAAAAAGGTTTTATAATATAGAGAGGGTAACAAACCCCACAAACTATAACAGAGAAGTTGTTTTCTGAAATGGATTTTCTAGAATTTGCTACTATCAAACGAGATGGCCTCCCAGTATGACTTGGTGACTTATGCTTAGAGAGCTTTATTACTTACCTTGTATCCACAAGTGGCTGCTAAGGCCAGATGGTTATATGAAGATGAACAAAAGTTTCTGTTCAAAGTAAACATTTTAGGGAATTTTTAGCTAAGATTTTATACCACTAGTATTTTAATAAGACACAACACACTTCTAAATGTATTTGATAAGTGATGAAAATAATATAGCTTAGGGTATTAGGTTCCTAGAAGCCATTTTCCTTTTATTTAAACTGGATAAAGAAAGGATGTTTGTTTCATTGTGGTAATGTCAAAACTGTTTGGATCATATCACTTTCTGCTCTACTCTTCCATGGGTTATTCTGACTTATTGGATCAAATTCCAAATATTTGTCTTTGAATTCATAGATCTCTCTAAACGTGTTCCAATATTAAGGTTGTATCCTTACCGTCCCTCTGATCCAGCCACTATGGACTCCTTGGAATTGCCTAAATCTGTCCTACTTCCATTGCTGCCTCCATATGAATGCTCTTCTCTGTACTTCACCATTTTGAAATCTTACCAACCCTTGAATGTCCTGACCATTGGCTACGAGGTTCATGATGCTTTCCCTCGCTGCCCCAGTCAGAAGTGTTTTGTACATTTCCTAATCCTGCAACTACTTTTTTTTTTTTTTTTTATGCCACTGTTAAGTCTTCCGTTTTCTCCTGTATTAGCTAATGATTTGAAAACGTATCATTACCTTTTCTGCAGATCTTGCAGACCAAGGACTGGATCTTACACAATTTTATAGACTTCATAGGCCCAGCCCCAGTACCTTGCACGTGGGGAATGCCTAGTAAATAGTTGTTAAATAAGTGATTGCCTTATATAATGCACTTACCCTTTAGTTACTCAGGAAACATGTGATAGAAATGAGTTGGGTATGATTGGACAGAAGATAACACAGGTAGGTGGAGTTCAGGTAATCAGTTAAACTAGAGAGTTTCAACTTTCTCTTCTTCAGGCCTCCTATTTTTTCTTTACACATTTGGCACTTAAAAAAATTTTTTTTTTAATGTTTTTATTTATTTTTGAGACAGAGAGAAACAGAGCATGAGCAGGGGAGGGGCAGAGAGAGAGGGAGACACAGAATCCGAAGCAGGCTCCAGGCTCTGAGCTGTCAGCACAGAGCCCGATGCGGGGCTGAAACTCACAGACTGTGAGATCATGACCTGAGCTGAAGTCGGACGCCCAACCGACTGAGCCACCCAGGTGCCCCGGCACTTTTGATATCCCAAAATACTGTATTTAGGAGGAGGAAAGGAAATCACTCTAGGTGAACCAACGTTATGAAAACAATCCCTGAGGAAAACAAGTGGACGAATCTGCAAAGGAGGTCATTTAGTATCCACTGAGGGCTCTCTTCTTTTCATCAATCTCTCCCTCATCTCCCACCTGCTCACCTCATCTAGTCTCTTAAAAAAGAAGCTGGAAAATTAATTTATAAAAAGATGATTGATAAAATTAATTTGTCACCTTATCAAAAGTCTGTGGATTCTAAAGAGACAAAACATTGAGTACCATTTATGTAAGCTAGGGGAAGGAATCTTTGGGGAGCGCTGTTTACCTGAGCACCCCTGAAATCATCGTATAGCCACTTCAGTGTGGCTTTGGTCAGTTTCTGCCACCTTCAGTTTCTTTCTCTATAAAAGGAGGTGGGCTGCATGAATTTAAAGCCCATAACAGCATAAAGTGTCTTAGTACTCTTCTAAGGTGAGGCCAGTCCTGGCTAGTGGATGCTGTTCACTGCTGGACCCTTGACCTAACTTTTGCTCTTCTCCAGATTTGGGATCTCCTTACTCCCAGCCTCTCCGGCTGTATTTGTTTTGACCTCCAATGTGGCACTCACATGTGGAGGACACTGCCCTCTTTGCATCCTGGCCCCTGACTTACCCTCATAGGATTTGTTGCAACACATGTACTTTTACTTCCTTCTTCCATCATGTTTGCTAGTGTTAACCCCTTTCCCTCCTCCTAATGCACCATTAAGTAGCTGGGATATTTATCTAAAAAAAAACATAGATTTATGGAATTGTAAAATAGGAAAAGGGTTAGAGGTAACCCAACTCTGTCTTTTTATTATGCATAATAAATAGTAATGTTAGGTATCATTTATTGAGCAATCACCATTTTCTAGGTTCTGTTCTAAGCACTTTGCTTACATTATTTCATGTAGCAACAGCAAATTCTTTTAGATCAGTGATGAAACACAGTTCCAGAGAACTTCAGTGACCCACCCAAAGCCACAGTTTTCTGGCATGACCGAAACTCCCTTGAAAATTGTGCAAAGAAATAATGAACCCAGGGATAATCCTTCTGGTATTTCTGTAATGTATTTCCTGCTTTTGGCTACTTTGGATTCTGCTGCTTGACTCATTGAACTTTGCCTTTTAACACTTTCCACTTCCTAATATTTTACCCTGTGGTTCAGTTTTCACCAGTGATGCTGAACTTGTTCAAACATTGAAGGCATAGCATCATATGCCTGCCTAAAATAATATTCCTCTTGATCTGATTTCTAGGAACCCATGACATTGTTAAAATCTTCTTAGTGTTAATGGATGTGGAAACAGCCTGCAACTTGGTGCTCCTCTGCTTTTCCCACTCCTGCATCTAGGTTTGTGAATGCTACTGGGAAAATGAACGCAGTCATGCAAATTGGAGGTCCATACAAACTCACATTCTCCAGTTTTTGCCATGAGGCAAGTTCTTTTACCTGTTTTTAGACCACATCTTTTCCCATTTCCTGCCATGGTTTTACCAAACTTCAGCATGTTCTTTGAGCCTTTTACCCGACCTGTGCATTTCTTTATCAGATGATTGTTGGTGGTTAGGGGCAAACTAAACTGTTGGAAGGATCTGAAAGTAGATAAAAACACCAGCACAACAGATGTTTGTTTCTTGATCATATCATAGTCTTGATCCGTGAATGGCTTTCCTCCACTTGATTGTTTAGACACCACACCCTGGAATCTTTCGTTGTGTGACTGCCATTCCTTAGGGCTTTGTTTTCAACTGTATCCATTTAGTGGAAGGAGAAAGAGAAGAAGCATATCCACTTTCTAAACACGTAGTCTCGTAATGAATATGTCACTTCCCCTCACATACCATTGGCCAGAAATCAGGTGCCCGGTCACACTTACCAGCAAAGGGAGATTGGCAAATGTAGTCTAGCTGGGAGCAGAAGAGATTGTGGGCTTTTTGTGAAGTAAGCTGTTTCCTTCACAGTGCTTTGCATCCCATTATACTGAGAAAGCAGAGATATCATGTCAACTCATAATATTTCAGTCTCTCTTCCACATCTTCCCTGTAACTGAATCCATCGACTCCATCATTAACTACCAAGTCAGAGGTAGAGTTATTCAAAGTGGGTTCTTTCGCCAATACTCAGATCCCCCGTCCCTTTCACTACCTTCCTCTATAAAATTTGTCCCTGTTCATCTATATTTTAAATATTTACAAGATGGGGCCCCTGGGTGGCTCAGTCAGTTGGGCGTCCGACTTCGGCTCAGGTCATGATCTCGCGGTCTGTGGGTTTGAGCCCGCGTCGGGCTCTGTGCTGACAGCTCAGAGCCTGGAAACTCCTTTGGATTCTGTGTTTTTCTTTCTCTCTTTGCCCCTCCCCCACTGATGCTCTGTCTGTCTCTCTCTCTCTCTCTGTCAAAAATAAACATTATTTTTTTTTAAATATTTGCAAGAATACTCAAGATTCTCCCATCGCAAAAACAATTAAGACTAAAACCCAAAACTGTTCCTTTACCCTGTACTCCCCTCCAGCTACATGCTCACTTTCTCTTTCAAGCTGTTTTTCCCAACACTATTTTGTATATGTTGTTTTTCTATTTCTTCACCTTCCATTCACTCCACAGCTGTTGGAAGTTTGGCTTCTACCTTAGATGAATCTGCTATTGTATGATTATTGGTGTCCCTCTTACTAGCAAATCAACGGGACCTCATTACTTGAAATGTCTGTGATGCTGCTCATTCTCTCCTTTGTGAAGTTGAATTTTGTCTAGGCTACTATGACAACTTGTTTTTCTTTTGGACGTCTCCTTGTTGATCTCTTTCCAGGTTCTTCCCCTTGACATTGGAGTTTCTAGGGCCTGTCCTCACTTGTAGAAGCCCCCGGAACCACCACATTCATCCATATCCCTGATTTTAGTAATTCTTAAATCAACATCTCCAACCAAGCCTCTTCCCTAGATTTAGACTCTAGACATTTCCACTTGGATGCCGCACAGTCAGGCTAGGACTCATCATCTCCCCCCACCTTCATCCCAATGCTGTTTCTCCTCTCATTGAAGAGTACTGCCATCCCTTCTCCCCTCCATATCATCCATTCATTTGTTAAATGTACCCCTCACCTACCACATGCCAGGCATTTTCCCTCAAGTTGAGATTACAGTGGCGTACAAAACAGGTACGATCTCTGCTTTGTAGAGTTTCATTTTAGGGTGGGGAGAAGAAGATAATAACGATTAAATATAGAAGAGACGTATGAGATGATGAGAGCTATGTGATTGTTTTGAATTTGGATGGCTTGGGAAGGCCTCTCTGAGGAGCTGACATTTGAGCTGGCTCCTGAATGACCAGAAGGAGTTAGCCGTGCAAAGATGAGGCACAGAGCATGCCAGGCTGAGAAGACAGCTGGTGCCCGAACTCTAATTGGATTCTTGATGAATCTGATGGCAGAAGAAGGTAAATAAACCTGAACTGTAATGGGTGAGAGTGAGAGGCGGCCGTACCGAGTTACCTGTGGCTACTGTTACAAATTATAGCAAATTCATTGGCTAAAAACAACAGAAAATAGATTTTCAGGAGGCCGGAAGTTCAGAATCAGTATCGCCAGTCTGAAATCAGAGTGTTGGCAGGTTGTGCTCTCTTCCAAGGTTCCAGGGGACAGTCTGTTCTTTTCCTCCGGGACGGTGGCTGTAGGCATTCATTCGCTTGTGGCTGTATCACTGCAATCTCTGCTTCTAGGGTCACATTGCATTCTCTTCTCCCATGTACCTCACATTTCCCTTTGCTTCCCTCTCTCTCTCTCTCTCTCTCTCTTTTAAATAATGTTTATTTATTTTTGAGAGGGAGAGACAGAGACAGAGTGCGAGCAGGGCAGTGGCAGAGAGAGAGGGATACACAGAATCTGAAGCAGGCTCCAGGTTCCGAGCCCGATGCAGGGCTCGAACCCACTGAGTGCGAGCGTTGGAGGCTTAACCAGCTGAGCCACCCAAGTGCTCCCCCTTTGCTATCCTCTTATAAAGGTATATATGTCTGCATTTGGGATCTACCCTCATAATTCAGGATAATTTCACTATCTCAAGATCCTTTGTAGTTATTTTTTTTTTAATTTTTTATTTAAGAAGTAACACAGACTTAGTTTAGAGAAATTGGAAAATAAAAATTACAAAGGAAAAAATATAAATCTCTACCATTCCACAATTCAGAGATAAATACTCACCAGTAACATTTTTTTTTTTTTTAGTTTTGCCTTTTTAACTTCCAAGACACTTTTTTTAAAAAAAAATATGAAATTTATTGTCAGATTGGTTTCCATACAACACCCAGTGCTCATCCCAACAGGTGCTTTCCTCAATGCCCATCACCCACTTTCCCCTCCCTCCCACCCTCACTAGTAATATTTTATAGTATTTTCTTATACACACATAATGGGTTATGGTTTGTGTATAATTTTGTAGCCTGCTTAAGAATTTGTTATGAAAAATTTCAAGCATATTTTGAAACAGATATTTAGAGATAAAAATAGTAAGATGAACTCCCACATATGCATCACCTTGATTAAATATCAAAAATTTGCTACCTTTGTTTCGTCCTATCCCGCTTGTTTTTCTTTTTCTTTGCCATAGGACTCCAAGACAAATCCTAAACATCACGTTATTTTTACCCTCATTGAGGTCACTATGCATCTCTAACTATATGGATATTTTCTTACTACTACTCACAATGCCATTATTATAGCTAATGAAATTCACAGTAATCCTTCAATATCTAAAACTGATTCAAATAGAGATTTCCCTCATTAGTCTGGTTTTTTTTGCATGTAATGTTTGGGGAAACAGTTAATCTATAAAATAATTATTTTACCTGTATAATGTTTGAGTCTTTCATTTGGTCACATTTGTAGTCTTTTTTGTTGTGGTTGTTGTTGTATAAGATAACACTCCTAGGTTCCAGGGTCTGAGATATGGGTAGGTTTTGGGCACCACTATTCAACCTACCATAGTATCCAAAGAGCATCTTTAAAAAGTAACCAAGGGTCAGGTCTCATAGGGCTTTAGAAGCCAGGATAAGACATTTAGATTTTATTCTGTGGTGAGATAAGTCATTGAAAGGTCATGTGCTGATAAATGAAATAATGTGGTTTTGCTATAAAGCACTGTCTGTCAACTCCCCCCCTCCCCATTATATCTCTCCAAGAAGAAAAAATAAATTGAAATTAATTAACTAAAAATTTAAATCAATTGCTCCCTAGTAAGAGAGTATTCCATAATATTAAGGAATAAGAATTTGTTGGGGGGTGCCTGGATGGCTCAATCGGTTAAGTGTCCAACTCTTGATTTAGGCTCAGGTCATGATCTCACAGTTAATGGGATCGAGCCCTGAGTTGGGCTCTCAGCTGACAGCATGGAGCCTGCTTAGGATTCTTCTGGGTAGAGCTGAGCTTTGGAGGACCACAAATCACTGTAATGTGAGATTTTTTTTTTTTTTTTTTTTAATTTTCATTCCCAAGACCAGTTTTGTCCCGTTGTGGGTGTTTTTGCTCCCATTGGGAATGCATGTTATTGAAGACTGTTCAGACAGCTAAAGGTAGATAGACTGGATTGTGGTAGGTAGGGGAGGAGAGGATGGCAGAAGGACTCCAGGTAAGAGTGAATTTTGGTTGTCAAACTGAGAAATTATAGTTGTATGGTCTTTTAGCATTCCTGGACCCAGTTTCAGTTTGTGTGTGGAGGTTTCTTCCAACACAATACCAGGCAATTCTATCACTATCTACCTGGAGATAGCATCAGATTCCATGGGTTAGGGGCTGGGCATACAAGACTGCCCTCTGTGCCTCATTTCAGTACCAGTTGTAAATCCCAGGCTGTTAACTGTGCTTCTGACCGACTGGCTAAAGAGTGGAGGTTCTAACGACCTCCCTGTTAGGTGTGATTAATTTGCAAGAGTGGCTCACAGGTCATATGAATGACCAAATACATATATATTATAAATTATTGTATTGCATATGGACAAGCTTGTGTTAAAGATGGAAAGAAGTGAATGGATTTAGGATTTGTTTTTGAGATAGAGTTAGTTGACTGAACTTGCTGATAGATAATTATCTAGAGACAGGAGACAAGAATCTGGACAAAGGCTTACATTTTTTACTTGTGCACCTGGGCCATAAACTGGGAAGGGAAGATTTGGGAGAGAAGAAAGCTTGATGGAAGATACAAAATATTCTGTTTTGGCTGTGTTAAGTGTGAGGCACTTATTAGACATTCCTTTGGAGGTGTAAGTTAGACAATTGGATAAATGGAGTTTGGATAAATGGAAGGGTTTTGGCCGAAGGTACAGAGTTAGGAGTTATTTGCATATAGTTTGTATCAGAGACTTGAGGGAATTGCCTATTAGGAATGTATAGTTAGAGAGAGGGGCCATTGGAGTCCTATGTTATTTAGAAGAGAAGGAGTTGCCAATGGGGTAGGAGGGAAACCAGGAGAGTGTGGTGTCCCGGGCGTTAAGAGTTTAAATATTTTTATAAGGCAATGTTTCTACTATGTCAGAGAGATCGCGTTTGGTCAAATTAGGTCATTTGTGATTTTGACCATTTGACATATAGTTTAAGTAGAGAGGCTGGGACAGAAGCTCATTGAATTGTGTTGTGGAAGCAGAGTGCTTACAGATAACTCTTCCAAAAATTTCTGTTTTGAAGAGAAGCAGAAGAATGGAAAAGTTGTTTGAAGGAGATATTGGTTAGGGGAAGGTTTGTTAGGACCAGAGAGTTGAAATAGAGACGAAATGATGGAATGATGAAGTAGAGAGGAAAAACTGATGAAGGCAGGAGAGAGTGATGGTTAATTGTTGGAGTGCAATGCTTGAAGAACCAGGAAGGGAGGAGATCCAAGGCACAAATGTAGAGGTTGGTCCTTACTAGGAAAGAGTTATTTCATTTATAGTAAAAGAATGCGGAAAGAATGGGTACAGAGGCTGATATGTCATGGTTTAGGTAGTGGGAAATTCTTTCCTAATCACTTCTACTTTCCCAAGGGAGTGTGATGATGTTGGAGAAGGGAGGGGTAAGATGGATTTTGGAAAAAAGGAGAATTGAAATAGCTATATTGAAACATCCTGGGGAAATATAATAGGATTACTGGTCAATGTGGATTGCCCATTAGAGATTTACAGCTGCGATTTTTTTTTTTTTCCAGTCATGAATTTAAATTGAGGCTAGTTGTGGTTGTGTTTTTCTCTAGGCAGTTTCTTTAGCTGTTAGATGGGGGTGTGGAACAGGCAAATAGTTGCGTTTAACCAACTTGGGGATTTGCCAGGCAAGAATCAGAAAGAGAGGAACAAGTACTTGTAAGGGAGAGGTTACAGTCAAGGACCTTGACCCAAAGCTGGACCGAAAGGGAAGTGAGGGTGTAACTGATAGTGGAAAAAACTGAAGGGACCATGGACTGGAAAGCCAGATAATGCCAGGAAGATGTTGGAGTGGAAATAGAGGAGTAGATGAGCTGGAGAAAGAGAAGGTAGCATTCACAGTGTGGGATTCTTGAAGCTGACATCTCAGAGCTGTTGCAAGTAATCATGATGCCAAAACCAGAGGTTATGGCAGTGTGAGTGGGTGGCTGAGGCAGGGTCAAAGAGAAGATCATCAGAGATGCAGCAATGTAGAAACTAGGGCTTCATGTAGATGTAGAGGACAGCAAGAATGAGCACAGGTATGTTTGGAAAGGAAACAGCCAGGTACTAAGGTCAGGGAATAAGGGGAAACTGCAGTAGATAGATAAGTGATAGCAAGGGATAATGAGTGGTAAAGTCTCATTACATGAACTTCAAAACTGATAAGATTTGAAAGAGGATAGAGAAGTTGGAAGGTGACTTGGAGAGACACTTAATCCATCTTCAGGCTGGGGGATTTTTGTGATAGGATCAGAGGTGTTACTCAAAGTATTTACAACTTTAATGGAATGGGTCTAACATTTGCAAGCCTTTGGTCTGGAGCAGCCCCATGGGGGGGCTTTGGTGAAGACAGACATTAACTTAAATTGTGTAATCATTGCAAGGTCCCAGGGGAGGGGCGGTTATCACCCAGTTCAGAGATGTTTTGGTATTTTAGCCATGGGTGCAGCCATCCCTGTTCATAGTGGTTGAACATCAGACTTAAATGTGAGAGTATTAACAACCTCTTCTTTATGGGATGCTGGGAAAATGGTGTTAATAGGCTTCAGCCTTCAAAATTCAGGTTAAATCTTGCTTTCTGCATGTTTTTAGAACATTCAGAGAAGGAGACATTGTGGACTTTGCTAAGGATAGATTTTGAGTTCTAGAGGACAGTATGGAAAGGAGGGAGGGCTGCTGACAAGGTGAGAAATGGGGCAGTCTGGACTTCTGGTAATGACCAAAGTGTAGAGGATTGTGGAGCATGCTGGGATTGGTCCCCTAGTATCTTGGGGGAAGCTGGGTGCAGACCCTGTGGCAAGGGTGAGGAAAAGCCTCCTCAGAGTATCTGTAGCTCAAGGACATCTCCTGATAGTGTGGTAGCCAATTGTAGTACAGAGGCCTCCTTGGGGCCTGAGGACTGCTGACAAATGACTGGGAGCATCAGTCATCTCAGCCAAGATGGAGGTCTAACCCCTGGGGGAGGTGCTTTCCATTATGTGGCAGAAGCTAAGGAGTGCTGCTTCTGAGGGTAATCATCTTAGCAGTCTTTCCTCCAAAATGAATTTAGTCTTGGTGATCTCTGCTCCATTGTCACTGTCTTTGGTTTAATTTGGACCCTTAGGACTTTGTGTCAGGATATTTACATCCAGTCTCCTGATTTCCCTGCTCGCAGACTGACATCCTTTTAGTTTATCTCTAAACACTGCTCCAGGGAACTTGGAATGGGAGAATGGTCTTTTAAATTCAAATGTGATTCTGCCTATTCCTACTAGGAATGTTGTTAAGGACTAATATAACCTGTATAAATTGACAAGCACAGTCTTTATAACATAGTGTACAGCCAATAAATGTGCTTAAAAGCCTTCCTTGGCAATCTGTTGCCTACTGGACAAAAGCCAAAATCCTTTGAGTGGCATATAAGATCTCTAGAGATGTACCCCTGCTTGTCCATTCAGTCTCCTCACCTCCTCACTTATGACTCCTGCATACCATCCTGTGCTCTCGGCGTATCAAATGCCCTTGTTCTTGGAAATACAGTATTCATTCACACCATAATGTCTTTGCTCATGTTCACCTAGGACCCGGCGAACCTTCAACATTTGAGCTTATTATTGCTTTCTCTACAGACCTGCCCTGATGATGTTCACTCTCATGGGCAATTACTCTGTTAGTCCCTTGTCCAAGCTTGATTTGTATCACTTGTATTTGTTTTAGAATCTTGTCTAAGCTCTGAGTTCTTAAAGATGGAAACTATAAATTATTCATCTTTATTTACTCGCAGTTTAATATAGTAGGTGCCCAACGAATGTTGGCTGAATAAATGAAAATTCAATACATACTTGAGTTTACATGTGGCCTTTCTGTTGTGAGATCTACATCATATTTTGTGTGTCCTCTTTTTCTTTACTTCATCAGTGGAGGCAAATTTTCTGCTGGAGCAGAAGATGAATTGGTGACCATGTAGTTGGCTAGGATGGGAAGCAGATGTAATCCTGTGTTCTTTTTCTTTTACCCAGTGAATGTTATTTATTTGAGTTGTCCCATGATTCTGTTCGCTACTGTCATTGTTTTATGCCGAGTTGCAATTATTGATTTTTTTAACGACACACTCAAAGGAATACAAACATCAAATAAATGTGGTTTTGTGGTTGTGTTATGTATGATTGGTCGGGCAGTTTTCAGTGCCCACTTACAACTGCACGACTGGTGTGTAGAGCCTTTTGGAACCTTGGTTAAAATGCCCAGTTCCTTTGAGGTCTCTTCAAACCTTGGTTTCCTCATCCTACATGAACTAACTGATTAACTATACGTAACAAAGAATAAAGAGAATGTAAACCAGACATGAAGAGTAAGAGCCTAGTGAGAGAAGAGTGGGAAGGACACTGTGTGAAGTGTGAAATGAGGTGGTAGGAATGAGTCACTCTTTAGTGTAGGTGGGCAGGAATGGTTGGGGGATGGGAAGGGCAAAGGTGCATGGGGGGTGGAGGAGTCTGGGGGCAATAGGGGGGGATTCTGGGGGCGTGGGTAAAGGTGGTTTGGGGGACACAGTAGATCATTGGGCATGGCTGGCATGCATTGAATGAATGATCAAAAAAGACCCATTTGGACACTTAAGATGGGATGACTGACCCTTAGTCCCAGATTTGTGCTGTAAGGTTAACCAAAGTCATGGTCTATGTGTTTACATCCTGAGATCCAGGGCATCATGCTGGAAGGGATACATTCTTGAGAAATATCTTTGTTCTTTGAAAAAAATACTGACTCAGAGAGCTGACTGTTTTGATGGCATTTTATTTTATATTAGTATTTTCTCTAAGGTAGAGGGTGTTCAGGGTTTGTGATGGGGCCAGAGAGCAATTTCTCACCCTCTCTGAACTAAAAATAAATACCAAGAAATATTCTAAATAGAGGACCAAAAAAAAAAAAAAAAAAAAAAAAAAAAGACCAAAACAAAACAAAAGCACTCTTGTGGGTCAGAGTTGTCCCAGTGACTTGGGTTAACTTAGGCCACAAACCTTTGATCAAGCCTTTTACAGGGAATGTTTTAAATGCATCAGCTGAACTCTGGAGATAACCGTAAGAACACTGGACTCCACGTGATCTAAAATGAAAGAGCCACTGCCTCCCTGTGGCCTCTGTAATAGGCACCGTTGGCCTGGAGTTAGATCTGTGTTAGATGTTAGGCTTTCTAGGGTTTTATTTATTTATTTACTTTAAAGTTTTGTTTTTGTTTTTGTTTTGTTTTGTTTTTTTTTGAGAGAGAGACAAAGCATGAATGGGGGAGGGGCAGAGAGAGAGAGAGAGAGAGAGAGAGAGAGAGGGAGACACAGAATCCGAAGCAGGCTCCGGCTCTGAGCTATCAGCACAGAGCCCGACGCGGGGCTCAAACTCACAGGCTGTGAGATCATGACCTGAGCCGAAGTTGGACACTTAACCGACTGAGTCCCCCCAGGCGCCCGTCTAGAGTTTTATTTTTGATAGAACACTCCACAAATAACAGTATACGTTCTGTTCGAGAGAACGTTTATTTGGGGAAGGGATGCTAGAGAGATGCCCGAAGAGGCCTGCCTACAGTGTTTTCAGGGCAGTGATGTGATTCATTTCCCTAGTCGGTGAGTCTTAAGTGCCCTTGCTTGATCAGAGCCAAGTGTCACATAGGCTACACAGGGCTATGACCCCATGTAGATTGGTTGTTTTTGTCCTCTTCTCTAACTAGTCTTTTCTGTCACCCCAATTTGGCCTTGCTCATGTGGGCAACTATCGGTGCTCAGTAATCTTATATATTAGCAAGTGAGAGCTGTTGACCACAGATGTGTTTTTACATCTTATTTACATTATCTCAAATTCTCAGTCTAAATAGATGAGATTTTTATGGATGAGAAGCTCAGGCTCGCAATCAGGCACACAGCTCTTAAGTGGCTCAATTCAGACTAAGGCTGTCTGTTTCTGATGGCCCCGACACCAACTGCCTTCAGAGAATTCAGAGAATGTTCTCCTGCCTGGTCAGTGGTAGCATTTGAATATTCCAGGGACTAGAAGGATCTCAGCCATGCACAGAGCGGTAGCAGTATTCCTGCATGTGGTTACTGAATTGTCACGGGATGGGGAGAGGTGGGAAAGGTTGGCACTGCCTAGGGTGGTCTGGCCTCTCTCTGTGTCTGTGGCCTTCCTTCAGGGCCTGGCACGGTAGAGATCCTTCAGGTATGTTGTTGGCTGAAGAGATTCCATACTTACGGAATTGAACCCTGGGCCACACCGAGTTCTAGTAAGTTGGATCAGCTCTGCGGTCATTGGTTTGATTAGTTGTTGAGATTTCTTTTTTTTTTTTTTTTAATTTTTTTTTCAACGTTTTTATTTATTTATGGGACAGAGCAGGAACGGGGGAGGGGCAGAGAGAGAGGGAGACACAGAATCGGAAACAGGCTCCAGGCTCCGAGCCATCAGCCCAGAGCCTGATGCGGGGCTCGAACTCACGGGCCGTGAGATCGTGACCTGGCTGAAGTCGGACGCTTAACCGACTGCGCCACCCAGGCGCCCCAGTTGTTGAGATTTCTGATGTTGTCTTGAACTTTAAATCCCCGAGAGATGTAATATGAAAAAAACTAAAAATTCAAGACTAGTTTAGGTGTGGTTTCACCCAGGCTTAAATAGTTATGGTGTCAGATGCTCAAGGCAAATCCATTCTGGTTAGGATGGAGTCTGTTCTTCAGAGTGAGGCAGACAATTCTGTGATGTTTTCCAGTTCTTGCTTCAAGATTCCTAATAAACTGTAAAGGCAACGTATCCTTTTACTTTCTGTGCATGAGTCTTTCACTCTAATTCATTAAAGATGAGAAAAGTTGTACAACAGGAATCACTCAAGTAATGGTCAGATGATATGGAGTTTAGTCAGATGTCAGCTATCTGTTTGCATGGTCCTCTTTCAAGTTGTCTTTCTTTCTTAATTTTTTTTTTCTCTCTTCTCTCAAATATACATGCGTAATTTTTTGTCTTAATACAAGAAAAATACACGCTCATCCTAGAAAATTTAAAAATGATGCACACAAGGAAGAAAATAAAAATGAATTACAACCCTCCCGTTCAAGAATGAGAGTTTAAACATTTTCAGATATATCCTTCTAGCCTTTGTGTGTGTGCCCGCACGCATGGGCTTTATTTATTTTTTTGCACGTATACTTTAAAACAGAAATACATACATAAACAGGTTCTGTTTTATCTACTTTTGTCCTCTTCATAATTAATTTTTACTTGCTCATAACCTCATCTCCATAAGGGGTGTAATTAATCTAGAAAGAATTAATTTGTAAGCAGTAAAGAAATTCTAGAATATTTAACTTATTTAGGCTGTCCTCTTGTTTCTAGAACTTTCTTCACTTTATTATAATTATTACCATCATAAACATGTTGCTTTTTCAAATCGGAATCAGGTAAGGAGATGTTGATGGCAGTCATTAAGTTGGCCTGGTAAATGGCCTACACCCACTGTCTAGTCTAGATGCGGAAAATGGCAGAAGGCCCTGGAGAGCTAAAGGCCAGGGTCATGGGATCTACCAGTGTCATGAGAAAGGAAATGTACAGGCTATGTCAGTCTTTTATACGGGGAAACCAAAGTCCAGGGAAGTCAGGTGGCTTTGTTTATGTGAGATTGTCATAGGGGTTGGCTGCCCCAGAATACAGTCTGGAAAACAAACCGTGCTGCTGGCCGCTGCCACACTATTGACCCAGAGGTTGGCATAAGTGCACTGGGTGAGGTCAGGCCTGAAGGTTGCTACATTGATATCAGAACCTGGAGTTTTGACAGCAATCCTATTAGAAATGATATTTTGAGTCACTTGCCTTCTGACTGCCTCATGGTAAGGACACAGGCTCAACCTGTGGACTGAATTTTTTGGATTAACTTTAAGTTTTACTTAACATTATCTCAAAATTTATGGGTGAGAAGAGGCTGTTGAATATAAATTGCTAATGTGCTCTGCTGATTTCCATCAGCTATGTGATTTGACTGACAACAGTGCGAGCCTAGCCCGCTGGGGTCTGGTGAATTACATCTGCTCAGCCAGAGTGTTTCTTGAGCTGGAATTGAAATGCATGGCCCTTTAGTTTCCAGTGTGATGCCAACACTCAGGCAATTGACTTTTGCTCTTCAGGCTCCAGCAGGGGGAATATTATGAAATAAAATGGGGAGAGGCCAGGCATCCTCAAGATTCAAACCCATAAATATAAATAACTGTAATTAATCATATGCAGTCTCTCTTGTCTATTAAATCTATACTCGGTGGGTCAGTAAGTTTCACAGAGCTCTTTAGCTTCCTGCCTGTGGTTGGTGGCAGATATTCCGGGTGCCTTGGCTTGTTGAGCTGTGACCCAGGGTTCTTTTCCAACATGGGTCCAAAATCAGTTCAAGATATAATGAGTTGTGGGGGGAAAGAGTCACCTGCAAAAATACCCTAGCCCAACGGGGAATAGAAATATAAAAAAAGACGTGTGAGGTTGGCATTTGAGAGGCTCTCTCAGTTGACCCTCTCTGTTCTTTGTTACCAGCTTGTTAGACTGAGTGGAATCGAGCCATCTTTCAAGTGTGTAAATTCAGTAGATATTTATATTCAATATTATCCCTGAAGTATTTGTTTTCCTATTGCAGAATACTGTTTTTGATTGTGGTTTACATTTTTGACTATTGTCTCATGTGATTTGTTAACTCTTCCTTCCTTTCTCCTGATTTTGTCCTTTTTTCATACTTTATCTACTCATTATGAACATGGCTAGTGGTGTCCCTAAGAGGAAATGACTGTTTTGCTCTTATTGCCCTAAAAAGGCATCCTCTGCAGTGTCGCTAGAATTAGGCTTCCCTCCTCCCTCCCTGTAAATTCCATTGTATCATTGCACTGATTAAGACCCTCCACTGATTTTTTCTATTTGTGTCTTGTCAAAATAAACACCTTGCTAGGAGGAAAGTCATATGTGACTCAGCACACACGGCCCGCTGACCTCATTTGGAACCCATCGCCCACATCATTCACTGTGCTGCAGCCACAGCGGAGTTTCAGTTTCCAGCAGAGGTCAAGCTTGCACATGCTAAGTGTCTTTGCATGCGTGTCCCCTCTGTGCGGAAGGCCCTTCTCTCAGATCCCTGGGTGGTTGGCTCTTCCCCCTCAATTACATTTTTGCTAAATCACCTCCGTGAACATTCTATCTAGAATAGATTCCTCCTACCCCAGTCACTCTCTCACCTGATATTCCATCTTCTTTTCTCTACAGCTCTTGTCAGTTTCAAAATACTCAATTTTACTCACACGTTTATTTTTTGTTTCTCCCAATCCCTGAGAATGGAGAAACCACCAGCCCCTAGAGTGCTTCAGAGGATACAGCAGGCATTCAGTCAATCCTGGTTGAATGCGTGTTGGAGGAATGAATGCCCCTTTTTTCATCTTTCCTACCTGGGTAGGTCCTTCCGTGGTGCTTTCCTGAAAATTTGCCGAACGCTTGCTTTTGTGTCTTAGAGTGTACAATTTTTTTTTTATGTTTTACTCACCAACAATAAATGTGCTTTTCATAAGCCAATTTCTAACAAGGAATTTTTAAGTTTTTTTAGGAGGGGCAAATAGATTCTTTTTTGGCCCATTTATCTGTAAACTTTTCTGTGAATCCAAGAGAGCACAGAAAAATGTTCTAATTGTTTCCAGAGCAGAAGCCAACAGCTTTGCCACATTTTGTTTTTTCAAGATAATGTGGATTTAATTCAGATGAGGCAGAACTGAAGTAAGAATTTTCTTTTTCTGATCTTGGACTATGTGCTTATATCTGATTGGAAGTTCTTAAGCTTTATAACAGACTAGTGCAGTTTGAGTCAGTCCATACTGTGCACAGCAAACTTCAGAAATTATCTGGTGAACAAAGCTGACCTAGAACTTAGGAAAGAAGGAGGGGGAAGGGCCCTTGTATAGATAGATGGAGCCAGAATGTTGAAAATCCAAATGTTGAAATGCTTACTGAAGTTGCTCCTTTTCCTTTCTCAGAGATACTTATTGGTATTTTAAGCATAGTTTTAACTAATTCGGCTCTCATTTTTCTGACCACAGTGAAATAACAAGGTAGACGTGAGCTGGAGAGGGGCTCCTGGGTGCTTCAGTCAGTTAAGCGTTTGACTCTTAATTCTGGCTCAGGTCATGATCTCACGGTTCCCGAGATGGAGCCCCGCATTGGGCTCTGTGCTGACAGCTCAGGGCCTGCTTGGGGTTCTCTTTCTCTCTCCCTCTCTCTCTGCCCCTCCCCTACTCTCTCTCTCTCTCTCTCAAAATAAATAAACTTAAGAACAATCAAAACAAACAAGTGAGCTAGAGAGCTCAAAGATCTGTAGGGAAAATTACCATCAGCCTGATAGTTTGGAAGAAGCAGAAAAACTTTGTAAACAGAAGAATTCAAATGGGAACAAGTCTGGCTTTGGACGCTTAGTAAAGAGGTTAATGGTGTTGTTCCTTTTACTGTTCCTCAGAGCATCACCCTTACAGTTTAGTCTAATGTACATAGGGATGGCTGTAAGTCATCAATAATTGAATTCATGGTTAATACATTTTTTTAAGAAGACAAAGTGTGACTTGCATTTTTGAAATATTTTAATTCAAAATAGTTTAGACTTTTTAAATTTTATTTATTAAAAAAAATTTTGTTTAATGTTTGTTTATTTTTGAGACAGAGAGAGACAGAGCATGAACGGGGAGGGTCAGAGAGAGAGGGAGACACAGAATCCGAAGCAGGTTCCAGGCTCCTAGCTGTCAGCACAGAGCCTGACGCCGGGCTTGAACTCGCAGACTGTGAGATCATGACCTGAGCCAAAGTTGGACGCTTAACCGACTGAGCCACCCAGGTGCCCCTATTTTATTTTGTTTTAACTGTGAACTCCACTCAAAGCTCTTAGAAGACAAGGATTTTCGTGTTTGTTCTCAGTTCTATGTTCAGTGCCTGGAACACGTTAGGTGATCGGTCAATAATTACTGAATGGAAGAATGAATGCAAGCCTTAATCATTCCAAGAGAGCTAAATACATAGGAGATTAAACTAGTACCGCCTTTAATGCATGACAGTGTTTTCTTCTCCTGTAGCTATTGAATGAAGAACAGACAAAATAATACACATTTAAAGTTAAAATAGCTCTGGACATTTTCAAAAAGACTTCATTTATAGGTGGAGCGAGGATCAGTAAATTCAAATGACTTGCCTGAAATCACAAAGCAAATTACTGGTAGAGACAGAATAGCAAGGAAAGTCTCCTCAATCTCACCTTCTGGAACATACCTGGTGATTTTCTTTTTTTTTTCTTTTTTTTTTTTTTTTTTTTGTGGTGTTTCTAGGATTAAAAGACTATAGAGGTTTGTTTTTGTGTTTTTGTTTGTCTATTCTCACTTTTCCTTCTTTCTTTCTTTCTTTCTTTCTTTCTTTCTTTCTTTCTTTCTTTCTTCTTTCTTAGCAATAGCAACTTTAGAGAGAATACTGAGAAGAACCCTTTATCTTCTCTGGTGCCTTTTATTAAATTTTAGACTGTCAAATGCTAGGGTATTAGCTGAGTAATGTTGGTACACAGTATTTCATGCACAGTGACTACTCTTGTTTATAGTCTAGTACTTGAATGCTTTCCACTTAAGAGTGTGTGCCAGTCCTTTTAAAGAAGAAAAGAAAAAATCTAAAAAGGAGAGGCTTGAAGAGGATGCCTCATTCAAATAGGGAGAATAGAATCTTATGACCAAGACTGTTTTAGCCAAGAAGACTGATGTGGAAATACAGATTTGATTATTATTTTTGCATAGGTGAAAGAAGACTGACTATTTTGCTTTTCCTTTTTGGGGGGTGAGGGAATGGGCATTTACAAAATGTCATATTACTTGTATTCCATACATTTTAAAGAAATTTTCGTTAGAAATATGAACTCTGCAGTCTGTCTTTCCTGTTGTCCAATTTGTATTTATTTTATGGTCAGACGTTTCTAGGGAATGTGATCACTAAGCTAAATAATACAATATATAATTATTTTGACTATAGTATATCTTCAGTTTCCTTTGCATCTAAGATTTGTGTGTGTGTAATTTGTTGATAGTTACATTTATACATGTAGTGGATTAGTAGACACACTGGGGAGTAAATTTTAAATGCAAATTTCAGCAGGCTGCAGGGAAAAAATGGCTATAGGATGTAAAGAGTGGTTGGCTTTATTTCCTGGGGATCTTCTCAAGCTTAAGGAAGCAGAATAACTGACTTCCTACCCCAACATTCTTGGTCTCTATTATAACTCCCTGCCATGTCTTGTGCGTTAATAGAGCTGTAATTGAGCTGTAATCAAATTTAGAACTGTTTTTTTTTTAACAATGTAAGTAAATTAAATTAACTGAAATTATTGTGCTATAACTAATTATCATAAAAATGATCAGTCATAGTTTTGTTTTTTTTTTTTTTTTATGAGCTCAGGGTTTCATAAACTATCTTCAACAACTACTTCTTAAAATGTGTTTCTCATGACATGCATCATGCAATTGCAACAGGAACTTGTGAAAGAATTGGTACATTTTCTTTCCATTGGGTGATAAAAATAATGAACAAAAGCTAAGTAAATCAATTGGCATCAACATTTTGAAGTAAAAAAAAAGTCAACTTTTCAAAGTTTTCCATATCTATGCTATTAAAAAAGAGTTTTCACAGTTAGGATCTTGAGGGTTATTTTCTTTTTTCTTTTTGGGAGGGGTAATTGGCAATGTTGAGAGAACAGTTTTATTTATTTATTTTTTTAATATAATTTATTGTCAAGTTGGCTAACATACAGTGTTCACAGTGTGCTCTTGGTTTGGGGGTAGATTCCCATGGTTCATCGCTTCCATACA
This sequence comes from Herpailurus yagouaroundi, assembly GCF_014898765.1. NCBI lineage: Eukaryota > Metazoa > Chordata > Mammalia > Carnivora > Felidae > Herpailurus > Herpailurus yagouaroundi. Next base: position 38,645,873 of record NW_024412395.1, read on the forward strand.
ACACTCAGTGCTCATCCCAGCAAGTGCCCTCCCCAATGCCCAGCACCCATTTTCCCCTCTCCTCCACCTTCCCATCAACCCTCAGTTTGTTCTCTGTATTCAACAGTCTCTTATGGTTTGCCTCCCTCCCTCTCTGTTTGTAACAATTTTTCCCCCTTTTCTTCCCCGATGGTCTTCTGTTAAGTTTCTCAGGATCCACATATGAATGAAAACATGTGATATCTGTCTGTCTCTAATCTTGAGTCTTTAAGATTTTTTGAATCTTCAAAGAAAAGTAACCACACTCAGTGTATAGTTTATCCTAATTCATAATGCTGTATTTAATAAAAAATATAAGATATTGGAGAAACAGCAAAAGAGATCTCTGGTTGAGATCCAGGCAAATAGAAACACAATTATCCGAAGCACTTCTTTCTCTGAACATTCTGTTTCACTGAAATTTTCTTAAGGTGTATTTCTTTTGACTATAGAGTTTAAGTTCATTATCATCTGTGTATATTTTTAAAAACTTTTCATTTGAAATAGTTCCATGTATGGGGCGCCTGGGTGGCGCAGTTGGTTAAGCGTCCGACTTCAGCCAGGTCACGATCTCACGGTCCGTGAGTTCGAGCCCCGCGTCGGGCTCTGGGCTGATGGCTCAGAGCCTGGAGCCTGTTTCCGATTCTGTGTCTCCCTCTCTCTCTGCCCCTCGCCCGTTCATGCTCTGTCTCTCTCTGTCCCAAAAATAAATAAACGTTGAAATAGTGCCATGTACTATTTTATAGCACCTAAGTCCTTTTAATATACATTTATTTATATGGTGAGGTAGATGCTTTTTTATGAAGCATTTTGGTATGTGTATTCAACAGCCATGATTGTGATTACTTTGTAAGGCTTTGTTATAGTTACAATAAATCTGAATGAGAGGCGTGATATATTTTAATGTAAAAACAGATATTTTGAACTCTATTGTTTGGCATGCAATTTGTTTCATAACAAAGGGTTTTTTTTTCCTTAATTACTGAAGTAGATTTTATAACAGCAAATAAAATCTAAAAAAGGGTTTATGCTGCCAAAGGAATTTGAAGCATTTTTCTAACTCAACAATAGCATTAGTAAAGGAGCAGAAATACTGAGGGAAGCAGAGGACTACTGTGGTCTGTTTGCCGAAAGAACTTTTTTGTTCTTTGATTCACTGGTAACTTTCTCTCTTCCTCAAGGCAGAATTAAAGTGTTTGTAAGTGTCTACTGTACTCTTTTTAAGTGAGGATTTCATATTATTGATATGTAAATGCAAGTTTTTAAATTTCATACTAGGCACATTATCTACTAAGTATCTAAACCAGACTTGTGTCTTTGTAAGGGGTGGGCATTTTGGGGGAACTAATGCTCCAGATTTTCACTTAGGAGGGTATTTTATGTTTTTCAAGATTACCTTAAATGACATATAGGGTGAACAAAGAAAATTAAAGATAGGATTTTACAACTATAAACACAAATCCATTGGCATGTCTAGGATGGTAAAGAATATAGATTAATTTTAGTTTTCAAATGAATTTAAAAGACAAAACAAGTTCACTTGCAAGAGCTAACTATCATTCTTTATGATTTTTAAAAGCAATTCTATGGAAAGCAAATCATTCCATTATGAATTAAATGAAGATCATTTGCATTTAATGAATATCAGTCTGTTACTGGGTGAGAAGGGCTTTATTGATTTCTTATAATTCTATAGTGAACCTCATGGAAATAAGGGAAAGGGGTCAAATGTGTGACTATATTATTGGTGTGCATTTTTGAATCGGCAGAAAACATAAATACATAATATGGAAGTTGCCTTGGAAACATTTTTTTTTTTTTAACAATTGAGTCTTACATAATAAATGAGGACTAGAGTGCCAGTTTATAATCTTGTGTTGCTCCTCCTTCCTTTCTATGTTTTCCCCTTTAGACAACTTTGTAAAATAAATGCTTTAATTGGCATGGCTTTACATATTAAGTTAAACAAAAATTGCAATTGCACACCAGAAGGATTCATGTAAGAATGTTTGAGACAAGTTTTTTTGTAAACAGAGACTTTTCACTGGCTCACTTTAAATGGTTGCTGACCTTGTTTTCTCTCTCTCTCCCTCTTTCTCTCTCTCTTTTTTTTTTTTTTTCTTTTCTTTGTGCCTTTTGCTTACATTTCTTAATCTCTGATCTGAACCCCTGGAGCCAGCCGAACCCTTTTCTGTGCCAGCTCCTCCTTTGTCAAGCCTCCAGGCTCCTGCCCTCCCGTGAGCCCGCGGAATGGTCCTGGGCTAACCTCTTTCTCGGTCATCTGGAGCCGTGTGTTTGCTCCTAGAATGACGTAACTGACCCAGAGGGTCCCAGGGAGACTAGTGGGAAGCGTTTCCAAAGTACTTTCTGGCTGGAAGCGAGGTGAACCAATATAAACATTGCGTTTGCCTTCTTTCAGTTTCTTTTCCCTTTCTGATTTTCTCTTTTGTCTTCATTGAAATAGTCTTCCTTTGTTAAGATTTTCCTCCATCTTTTGGGTTGAGCGCCTCTGGCTTGGGATTTCCTGGGGGAACTGATTGGAAATTGAAAAATTCCCTAAGGCGTTCTAGTGTCAAAGCTGGGGTTTGGATGCTCTGGCAACAATGTGTGATTGTGTTGCTTTAGCTTCCTCATCAGCTATAATCCAAAATTTTGCACATCCAGAATCTGAAGATTCATTATATTTCTAACTTTCATGCTGACTTTTACTTGGTTCTTTCATTTATTTTGTTTTATCAAGAGAATACTGTTCTTAGTGACTTCAGAAAACCCTTTATGTTTGTCCTTTGATATTCTGTTCAGTGTTATGTATTTTTTAAAACTCTAGGGGGTCATTGTTACTCTTGTGTCTGTGGCTTTTAAAATATGTATAAATATAACATAATATTTTACACACACGCACACATATTCACTTATTTCCATTGGGATAGTCTTCTGTGGATAAACTTTGGGTCCATTTCCTATCCAGTCTTGGCCCAAAATCTTTTTTGAAAACCTTGAAAGCAACCAAAAAAGGACCAATTCATTTTCAGCTTATGGACTAAGGCTCCTCTCTGTTTCCAGAGAACAGGCTGATGGGCCTGTGTTGTGGATTATTTTGTTCATTTGTGTCTGACAGCTTTCAAAAAGCATGCTTGAGGGCTGACTCTGTTTCTGTGGGGTTCCCACGCCACCGTGTAAAAAGTATGTGCCTCCAAGGGCCTCTCGTTTGGCCGGGGAGGATGCCTTTGCAGGCCGAGTGCTGATCTTGATCTGCACTGTCGAGCCCGCCTTGGGGAAAGAGAAGGTAGTGCGTGGTGTGCTTTGATTGTTACTTGTCTGTTAAGCGCTTTATCAGCATACACTTGGTGTGCCTGAACCGGGATATACTTTCTTTCTTTTTGTTTTGTTTTTTTTTTTACCGTTTATTTATTTTTGAGACAGAGAGAGACAGAGCATGAACGGGGGAGGGTCAGAGAGAGAGGGAGACATAGAATCCGGAGCAGGCTCCAGGCTCCGAGCTGTCAGCACAGAGCCCGATGCGGGGCTCGAACTCACAGACCGTGAGATCATGACCTGAGCCGAAGTCGGATGCTTAACCGACTGAGCCACCCAGGCGCCCCTGGGATATACTTTCTTAAAGGGAATTCTATAAAACATCTGATATATCATCGATCGGAATAATAAAGGTTTTGCTTTGTTTGAAACGTGTCCAATCAAAACACCAAGAAATCTTGGCTTTTATAGTTAGAACTGGACGGCTGGGTGGGAAGGTGCTTTTGTGGTCACTTATTTTGCTGTGGACTTGCTTCCAAGTTCGATGATGATAGACTTCCTCGGATGCGGTCCTACACCCGTATTTTGTAGGATGTACACACCCTTCTCCTGTAAGTCACTGAATTTGTATGCAGGTGGATCTTGAGGCCTGGTCTTCTGACTTGTGCGGTTGTGCCTTCTGTGGGTTTGAAAAAGTGACATGACTCAGAATAGATGGAGTGGTTTTCCATGCACGTGTAGGATAGATGACTGCACAATTCAAGTAGAAGCTTCTTTGCTACCTTTGGACCTTCAGATGCTTAGGTAAAAGGCTTAGAGAGGTAGCACCTGCCATAGGTGGTCAGAGGGGCATAGAATGCCCTTACATCTTGCAAGGGAGTGCATGTCCCCAGGACCGCACAGCTTGTGGTTGAAATTACTCTTCTGAAAATCATCTTTTCTGTGCATCCGGCCCCCACCCCCACCCATTTAAAAGAAGGGAGAGCATGGAGATAGAAAAGGAAATTGTTATTTCTACACAAGTGGCCAGAGAATAGGAGAATTTTTGTAAAAGTGAAGAGACCCAGGGCTCCTTCCACAGACGAGTGATAAATCCATTTGGATTTTTTTTTAAGTTTATTTATTTATTTTGAGAGAGAGACAAAAAGAGAGAGAGAGAGCAAGAGAGCATGCACATGCAGAGGAGGGACAGAGAGAGTGGGAGAGGCAGAGTCCCAACCAGGCTCCAGGCTTTCAGCTTAGAGCCCCACGCAGGGCTCAAACCCGTGAACAGCAAGATCATGACTTGAGTTAAGAGTCGGACGCTTAACCGACTGAGCCACTCAGGCGCCCTTGGATGGATTTTTATTTAAGCTAAATTCAGAAAGAAGCTGTGACAGGGAAAAAGAGTTTGAGAACTCTATTTGGAGAATTCAAGGGCCAAGAAGTGTGGTCTCGTTCCAGAATAACTTTGTGGGTGGTTGCTGAGAGGCTGGCCCCTCAGCCTTTTTCTTTTCTTTTTCTTTTTAAACATTTATTCATTTTTGAGAGACAGCACAAGCGGGGGAGGGGCAGAGAGAGAGGGAGACACAGAATCCGAAGCAGGCTCCAGCCTCCTAGATGTCAGCAAAGAACCCCATGCGGGGCTCGAACTCACAGACCGTGAGATCATGACCTGAGCCGAAGTCAGACGCCTAACCAACTGAGCCACCCAGTCACTCCTACCCCTCAGGCTTTTTCAATGGGTACTTCTTTCTTGTTTTTAAGTCTAAAAGTGTGTGGTGAAATTATTCAAATGCGTGATACAAGCAGGAGACTAACCTTACTTCGGAATGGGTGGAGGCAGAAGTGGCGAGCCCCAAGGACTCTTTGAAACAGGATGGTCATCGTTGAAGTCTTTCCATAATGAGAGTCCTGAAGGACAGCTAAGAATTCGCTTGTGCCAGATAAGTTGCAGGGTTAGCTAGAAGGATGGGTCAGGAAACTATGAGAAGTGGCAAACCCGGTTTTTGTTTGGCTAGAAGTCAGCACATTTTATTGTGTCGCAGTGACCTGTTGTCGGGGGTAGGCATAAGGTTCCCTAAGCCATACCTTTAGCTCTGATTACTCTTGTGAGTTTGGGACCATCTGTCAAGTTAGTGTTTTCATTTTCTTCGGATAAATACCCAGAAGTGAAATGGCTGGATCATACGGTAGTCTTAGGTTTAACTTTTTTTCCCTCTATGGTTAATATTTTAAGGAACATCTGTACTGTTTTCTATAGTGGCTGCACCAATTTACATTCTCACCAGCGGTGCATGAGTGTTCCTTTTGTCCACACTGCCAACACTTGTGCTCTCTCTCCCTCTCTCCCTCCTCACCTGTGTGCGTGTGTGTGTTGATATCTAATCCTGGTTTTTATTTGCATTTCCCTGGTGATGAGTGATGTTGAATACCTTTCCATGTACCTGTTGGCCATCTGTAGGTCTTCTTCAGAAAAATGTCTATTCAGCCCCTTTGCCTGTTTTGTTTTTTGTTTTTCCAGTTGAATTGTTTGTTTTGCAGTCAACTTGCATGACTTCTTCATCTATTTATCAACCCTTATCAGATATATAATTTGCAAATTTGTATGTTCTCCCATTCTGCTGGATGCCTTTTCATTTTGTTGATGGTTTCTTTTGCTGTGCAGAAGCTTTTTAGTTTGATGTAGTCCTACTTCTTTATGTCTGCTTTTGTTGACTTTGCTTTTGGTGTCAAATCCAAAAAAATCGTTGCCAAGACCGGTGCCAAGGATCTTACCCTCTATGTTTTCTTCTAGGAGTATTACAGATTGAGGTCTTATATTTAGATCTTTAATCCATTTTGAGTTTATTTTGGAGTATGGTGTAGAAAGTGGTCCAATTTCTTTCTTTCTTTCTTTCTTTCTTTCTTTCTTTCTTTCTTTCTTTCTTTCTTTCTTTCTTT
>NW_024412395.1:38652077-38720632 GCF_014898765.1 Herpailurus yagouaroundi
TTTCTTTCTTTCTTTCTTTCTTTCTTTCTTTCTTTCTTTCTTTCTTTTTTTCATGTGGCTGTCCAGTTTTCACAACACTGAAGAGACTATCCTTTCCCCATTGTATATTCTTGGCTCCTTTTGAAAATTAATTGACCATGTATGTGTGCATGGGTTTATTTCTGGGCTCCCTATTGATCTATAGGTCTGTTTATAGTGTCAGTACCATACTCTTGATTAATATAGCTTTGAAATATAGTTTGAAATCGGGAATTATGATGATTCCAGTTCTTTCTTAAGATTGCTATTCAGGGTCTATCAGAGTATTAATAACACTCAATATAGCGCAACTAGTTGTAATACAGAGTTACAAGACCGACTTTGATATTTAATTCTCCAAATTGACTGTAAGCACCTGAGGGCAGTTCATTAACTCACTGATATGTTTAGTTGACTACCTTTTGTTTAGGGTTTTTTGTTTTTGTTTTGTTTTAATTTTTTCAATGTTTACTTATTTTTGAAAGAGAGAGGGACAGAGCACAGGAGGGAAGGAGCAGAGGCAGAGGGAGGCACAGAATCCGAAGCAGGCTCCAGGCTCTGAGCTGTCAGCACAGAGCCTGATGCGGGGCTCAAACCCACAAACTGTAAGATAGTGACCTGAGCTGAAGTCAGACGCTCAACGGACTGAGCCACCCAGGCACCCCTGTTCAGGGGTTTTTGAGTTGGGTTGCTGTTCTCCTTGCAAGAATTGGAGGACTGGCACTTACTTGTCTGTACAAATGCAAGAGTTGGTCCTGAGTCAATGTATACGCAATTTAATTCATAGACTATTAAGTATAGACACCAGGCTACAATTACTGAGCGAATTTTATTTCCGGATGATTTTTCTACCTTTGGTTTCTCACACTTTTGGTCGTGAAAGGTGAAGATTTATCGATATTTTTGTTCCCTTTCTTTGATGATTTTCTGGTTGGGGCTTTTGCTTGGATGGAAACAATCTTTCCCCTTTGTAATCACTGCGAAAACTTGTCTCCTTATAATGGAATGCAAGTGGGCACAAGTAGTCCACAGCATATGGTTTATATTTATCTGGTTTTAAATTTCTTTTGTTCAACAGTAAAACAAAGTCCTTAACATTATGTGACAGAAGGTTACCATAGATATTTTGCCAAAGCTTTCTTCATTGCCTAGGGAAACTCTAATGCCAAGGACTGTATACATGGGGTGAGTGTTTGAGAAAGAGGGTCTTCTTTTAGGAATAACAGTAAAACATGGTGTGGCCCCTGGGGAGAAGTTGCTTTTCTGAGAGCAAAAGGCAGGGCAGAACCAATCAGTGGTTAAGAGTATAGACTAAGTTGTGGTTTTGTCACTTACTGGTTGGTGACCTTGGGCAAATCCCTTACTCCTTCTGAGCCACAACTGCCTCTTTTATGAAATTGGGGTGTTGTGAGGGTGATATGAGCTGATGTGTGTAAAATTAAAAGCACCGTGCCTATTACCTAGGAGATACTCAATAAATGTCAACTGTTATCATTATAACATTGATGAGGATGAGGAGGAGGAGGAGAATAATCTTAGGAGAGCCAGGTGAAATTGATTTTGTGCTTTTGTTTTTTAATTACATGTAAGTGTGATTTATTCATCACAACTAGCTAGATGATCTGAGGTGGATTTGATCCCAGTAGAAATAATTATCCCCTAAGCATTGGTTATTTTATGAAATTACTGGGAAAAAGAAAATATTGATTATATTCCATATGATCACTAACTCTGAAAAATAATATATTAATGCAGTTTTCATGAGTATTAGTGGCTCATTGAGAAAACTCATGAAAATATCTCCATTGGTCTGTTTTGGTTTCAGAAGTCAAATTGAAGCACTCTACTAAGGTGAGCAGGGAATACAGGGACGCACAGAATTGTAAAATCTTACAAACCTACACAGTTTGTAAGACTCCAAACTGAACTGGCTGAGTGAACACCTCCACTGAGACATTTTCTTTGACTGTGTTATATAACATGCCTCCATTGGCTATGTTGGTGTGTGGTATCCTTTGTGAGGTCATCAATGACATTATCCATTCAGAAGCAATGATACTGAGTTAAAGTCAATCAGCTACAAAACTCACATCCAATGGACCACGAGGCTGCTGTCTCTATGGGGAGCGCACATGCATTGTTTAGGTAAATAGAACTAGGTCTCTATTCTCTGTCCCTCCTTGTCAGGGGAACCCAGTTAGCTTGAGTCCTACCTAGTCTATCTCTAGGCTGCTGGGGTTTCCATTGTCGTGTGATAGGCACCCATGTGAACATACAAAGGCACTAGGAATCGTGGTGGGCTGTAACAAATGAGTGCCTTCCAAATTGGCTTAGTTGAGGTTTTCAGTTATCAGAGCAACCTTGGATGTAAGGTTTTGCTTAGAGTTGGCTGATGAATGGCGGTCCCTAGCCATCATGTACAAGTTGTTTGGCATAACTTGGGAAAGAGGGCATGTTTGACAAAGAGAACTCCAGCAGTAGAGAAACATATGCCTGTGAAATATTTTGTCTGATGACAATCTTAATAAAAAAAAGATGGGTCTTAGGATTTATTACTTTGTCAGAAGGAGTGAGATCAGAGGAAAAATAAAATTTTCAGAAATGCCAACTTTTATTTTAGTATGTAATTTATAGTATTCCAAAATAAATTTTCTATAGAATCGCAGTTATCCACTTCACTGAAATTCTTTGATTTAATGTAGTTATGTTAGTAGATTCTATTCATCCTATACGGACCCAAACATTTTAACGGTGACATAACTTACGTTGAGATATCTATATGTTCTTTACCATCCCTAGGTTAAAACTGACTTTATATTAAATACTTTCCTGAGTCATAAGATACCTGTAGAGCATAAGGTATGTTGTCCAGACAGGTCTGACCTCCACCCATTCAGGAAAGTAGGGTGGTGCCTTCCTGTAAGGTGTGGGTGTGCCAGCTACTATGGTGGATGAAATTCTTAGATCAAATTGCTCACTATCAACTCTAAGTTAGAACTATTACTACCTCTTCTCCTTCTTCCTCTTCTTCTCCTTCTTCTTCTTCTCCTTCTTCTTCTTCTCCTTCTTCTTTTTATGTGATCACACAGTGTTATCTTTTTTTTTTTTTTTTTTTAGTTTAGCAAAATAAAAGCTGGCAAGAGTTCTTTTAGTGGAATTTTCATTTTTATGCCCTTTTTGTGTGTGTTGTTTCTGACAAAGTTAAAGTATATTGAAGCCCTCAAAAACACTTTAAAAAATTTCATGAGTCCCATGGCACAATATGTGTGTGTGTGTATATGTGTATGTATATATGTACATACATATATATGTATTTCAAGGTGAGAAGAGAGTCAAGGAGCTAATGCAATATAAGACTTTATTCAGAAATATATAGTAAGCACGAAGACTGCTTCATATGAAGGGACTCCCCTTGAAATTGTGGTGCCATGCAACCTGGCTAGAAGAAAACTTTTTTTGTTAAGTTCCCATAGTGAAAGGAAATATGGCAATCACTAGCAATGATCTTCTGCCATTTTGTGAAAGGATCAGGCATGGTTTCCTTTCACTTAAAATTTTTTTTTTTTTTTAATTTTTATTTTAGAAGGAGAGAGAGAGCACAAGCCCAGGAAGGGGCGTGGGGGGGAGAGAGAGAGAAAATCTTAAGCAGACTGTGCTCAGTGTGGAATCCTACACGGGGCTCAATCCTAAGACCCTGGGATCATGACCTGAGCCGAAATCAAGAGGCGGACACTCAACTGACTGAACCACCCAGGGGCCCTTCCATTGACTTTTTCCCTGTCACGTGTAGACTCTTTTAGCGACAAGGACTGTGTTGGCTCTTGGCTCTAGTGAGAGCTTCCTTAGGAGGACAAAGCTCAGGAAGGGAGTTGTGCTGCAGTTTGAGTTAAAACCATGCCAAAGAACCTGAAGTAAATGTGAAGCTCACTCTGAACTAGTGTCAGACCTCCCCCAGTTTTCCCTGTGGAGGGGATTAGCAGTGGAACAAATCTGCAAGTACAGATACACAATACCATTTCTTGTCACGGCTCTCTTGACTTTATGCTGTGTAAATATCCTCGGTTGTCTCTTAATTTGCTCTCCCCTTTAATTCCTGTTGGAAGGCCACTCTTACGTGGTCAGTTCCCTGGTCTCCTTTTTTTTGAGCGTTGTTTTTGGCCCATTATAACTTCCTTATTTTCTGTTTTGTTTTCTAGTTTAGCACAGTTTCAGAATTGCGAGTCTCTTTTTATTATGGGGATTGTTATCTAATAAAAATCCGAATTCACTTCTTTCTGTTTCCTTTTTGTTTTTCTTTGTAGGCTAAGAAATGGCATTTCAAAAGGCAGTGAAAGGGACTATTCTTGTTGGAGGAGGTGCTCTTGCAAGTGTTCTAGGCCTCTCTCAGTTTGCTCATTACAGAAGGAAACAAGTAAGTAATTATGCATGTATTGATTACAATATGAAACTTAAATCTGTTAAAGAACTACGTATGGGGCATGTGTATGTTAATGGTTTTTGTGTAGAAATTATGGTCTCAACTTGATCTGAAAGGCACTAATTTAGAACACTACCTTAATGGTCCATGAGAACTATGGTGTTATCTCATTTTTTAAAAAGTGAATTTCTCTATCAGAAAGCATTATATTATTTAGCCACTGTTGTGGCTCTTTGGTTTTAAAAGAGTGCCTCATTTCCAAGCCCCAGCCTTTGTTCATTTTAGGCTTTCCTTGTCCAATTCATCCAAATGTCTGGATACCTTCTATGTTCCTGCCAAAAGTTTGTCTTATTAGAAGGCAGGCAGGCATCTGAGACAGGAAATGGAAAAGAGTCTATACAAAGGGCCCAGCTTTGAATCTTGGTTTTACTCCTTAAAGGTTTTCTTACTTAGGTAGTATCACTTGATGGTAGATAAAATTTTTAATGGGAGAAAGCCATGAAATGAGATTGGTGTGAAGTTTCCAAATAATTTGAAGGGCTCAGTTTATTTTAATTTTATTTAAAAAATGTTTTTTTTTCCCTTTGCACTACAACTATGCCAAGTTGATGCCAGGAAATAATTTTGATGACTGGTTTTGTTCCTTTTAGGCTTGAAATGCTGGTAGTCATCCTAGTAATTAGTATTAGTCTCCTATTCTCCCTTCCCCATGTCACCGGGGTATTTTATGATACCAGCTTGGTAGTGCATTCTCGATTCAAAGATGAAGGTAAAGGAATTTGGGAAACTGTTTGCAGCCAGACTGTTAACTACTCATTTTTTGCATTTTTGCGAGAGCCTTGACGCCATGGGTTGTCTTGCCCTTGTCTTTTTCTTTGTGTTCCAAGACAATGGAGCCCACCACAGTCCTTAGAGTCCAGGTCCTGAATGAGAAATACTACTTTAAAAACACATATTAAGAAGAACCAACTTGGGGCACCGGGGTGGCTCAGTCGGTTGGGCGTCGACTTCGGCTCAGGTCATGATCTCGCGGTCCGTCAGTTCGAGCCCCGCGTAGGGCTCTGTGCTGACAGCTCAGAGCCTGGAGGCTGTTTCAGATTCTGTGTCTCCCTCTCTCTCTGACCTTCCCCCATTCATGCTCTGTCTCTCTCTGTCTCAAAAATGAATAAACGTTAAAAAAAAAATAAAAAAAAAGAATCAACTTGGTGGCTTATAGTTAAAAACAAAACACAAAACAGACACATGCACAAAGGCTCATTTTTAGTGCTTCTTCCTAAAGACAGACAGAATTGAATAGGTTGTGTTAGTCTTTTTCATTCTTACCTGTGAGCACATCGCCCGTGAGGCTTCCCCAGGTGTATGCCTTGCGGGTATTATTGACTGACTTGCTAGGAAGCGCTTCTTCACTCATGGATCACGCCCGATGCGCTATTCCTTTAGTTTTCATTTTTTTACTTCTTTAAAGTTTATTTATTTATTTTGAGGGAGACAGAGGCAGCATGAGTGGGGGAGGGGTAGAAAGAGGGAGAGAGAGAGAGGACAAAGCAGGCTCCATGCTGCCGGCGCAGAGCCAGATGCGGGGCTTGAACTTACGAAACCGTGAGACCATGACCTGAGCTGAAACCAAGAGTCAGATGCTTAACTGACCGAGCTACCCAGGTGCCCCCGATGCACTATTCCTTGCATGCAAGGAATGCCCCTCGGATGACTGCCCTGGCTAAGCTCATTACTGTCAACACACCCGACTTGGTGCTGTTTGTGGGGGAGGCCTTAGTAGGCAATGAGGCTGTGGACCAGCTGGGCAAATTCAACAGAGCCTTGGCTGACCATTCTATGGCTCAAACGCCTCGGCTCATTGATGGCATCATCCTTACCAAATTTGATACCATTGATGACAAGGTGGGAGCTGCTATTTCTATGACCTACGTCACAAGCAAAGCCATCGTCTTTGTGGGCACTGGCCAGTCTCAACGCTGTGACCTACGCAGTCTCAACGCTAAGGCTGTGGTGGCTGCCCTCATGAAGGCTCAGTTGCCTCGGTTGCTTAAAAATAAGTGTGAAAAGATGCTGCTTCTGCTGAAGCTGTTTCAGAAGTGCAGTTCTGTTTGGGACATGGGCCTTAATGGATTGGGTTACTTCTGCCATCTTTACCAGGGCCATCTGAAATGACATTGGCAAATGCCAGCACCAGAGGTCACAATATCTAATATAATGTTGCCAAATTTGTACACGATTTATCTCTATAACCCACAGCGAGCATGTTCTACTTCAGAGTTTATAACTTAACTTTGTGCTTGGGTAATACTGTCTCATATGTTTTGTTTGTTTTCTTTTTCTTTTTTTTTTAATTTTTATTTATTTTTTTTATTTTTTTTATTTATTTTTTTTAAATTTTTTTTTTTTTTTTAACATTTTATTTATTTTTGAGACAGAGGGAGACAGAGCATGAACAGGGGAGGGGCAGAGAGAGAGGGAGACACAGAATCGGAAACAGGCTCCAGGCTCTGAGCCATCAGCCCAGAGCCCGACGCGGGGCTCGAACTCACGGACCGCGAGATCGTGACCTGGCTGAAGTCGGACGCTCAACCGACTGAGCCACCCAGGCGCCCCATTTTTTTTTTTTTTTTTTAATTTTTAAATGTTTATTTACTTTTGAGAGAGAGAAAGAGACAAGAGTACAAGTGGGGTAATGGCACAGAGGGAGGGAGACACAGAATCCGAAGCAGGCTCCAGGCTCTGAGCTGTCAGCACACAGCCCAAAGCGGGGCTCGAACTCACAAGCCACAAGATCATGACCTGAGTTGAAGTCAGACGCCTAACTGACTGAGCCACCCAGGTGCCCCTGTTTGTTTGCTTTTTCTTAATCTCACAGAGTGAACAGTCGATACTGCCTCTAATCAATCAAGGTAGGAGTGCATTTTAGTCAGTAAAATCAAGGCAAAACAAGGGTCTTTTGATTTCTGGGTCATTTTGCCATTTTCTCCTTCCTAAGTTAGACATCCTGACCACCCTAATAGCGAAATGAAACAGATACCAGCGGTTTCAAGTCATTTATAATTTTAATCTGACAAGTTCTTTTGAGAAGAATCACCATGGGCATATTCAATCAATGAGTTGCATGAGACTTTCACCCAAGCATGTGCATTCTTTTGTGGTGATTCCTGTCCCTTAAAGCCACTACCATGAGCATATTTTTGGGTAGCAGGTTGGTATGTAGCCCTAGGGATTAGGGGAAAAAAAAAAAAGAGAGAGAGAGAGAGAGAGAGGGGGGAGGTGAGGGGGGAGGGGAGACAACTCATTTGAGCCACTGACATAAAATGACCAGGGGCCTCAGCTGTCCTTTCTCAGAAAATATCTGCCAATCAGAGCCATTCTGGGGGCTTTTCAATGGTCAAGAAAAAATCTGCCCCTTAATACCCATTATTTGGCTACATTGTGTAGAAGCTGTCTCCTTAAAAATGCTCCATTTTTCTGCAGAGCAATAAAATGCTTAAACTATGGGCTTGTGTTTTTATATTTTTTTCAGTCTTCTAAGATGATTCTAACTGATAAATTGTTCTCCTTTAAGAATAAGTTGGTGTTGAAAGTACAAGATACTGAAGTATAAGAAAGCCATCTGTCGAGTTCAAGTCCAGGCACATTTTGCTGGCATTCCCGCACCTACTGTTGTGTCTCCTCTGACTCCTAACTGGTGCTCATTTGATAGCTGGAGCACGAAGCTTCCTACCTTAAATACCGGTTCTGAAAACAAACGGGTTGACTGTAAAAGTTGGTCAATTGTTAAAGCACATTTGACTAAGACAGTGCTGTGTCTAAGTGTTTACGTGCCAGGCCAGCTCACACAAAGCCTTTGAAATCAATTCTACAGTTTAATTACCTTGTATTTGCGAGGGGGATAATAGAAGGAAAGCTCTTATACATTCAGTTTTTGTTTTTTTTTTATTAAACAGAAAACACTATGAAATCAAATAGGATCTTGTTCACTTACCTTTTAGCCACTTGCTTGAATAAAAGCTATTGTAGGGGCGCCTGGGTGGCGCAGTCGGTTAAGCGTCCGACTTCAACCAGGTCACGATCTCACGGTCCGTGAGTTCGAGCCCCGCGTCGGGCTCTGGGCTGATGGCTCAGAGCCTGGAGCCTGTTTCCGATTCTGTGTCTCCCTCTCTCTCTGCCCCTCGCCCGTTCATGCTCTGTCTCTCTCTGTCCCAAAAATAAACGTTGAAAAAAAAAATTAAAAAAAAAAAAAAAAAGCTATTGTAGGTGAGGAGATAGAGACCTTTGGGAGACTCTGGCATTTCTGGGGGCAAGTTGGGGGTTAGAGGTGATCGTAATGATTGTTTGGTCTCACTTCATAGTATGGCTTTCCCTCATATGAGCATATTGTGAAAATTTATATTTTGTTTTTCAGTGATCAGGTGTATCCATTGTTGACCCAAGGGAAGCTTAGAGACTTTTTTCCTTGTGAGATAAATAGATCAGAGTTAGAAGGGATGAATATCATGACTTAAGGAGATATCACTAATTATTACTATCATTATTATTATTATTATTATTATTATTATTATTTTCTTTTGAAGCTGGAGCAACCTAAGTTTTCTTATTCCAGTGAGGAAGCTGAGAGGGGAAAAGGGATGAATGATGGCTGACATTTTTTGACCGTGTATCCCTGCAGGAAAGGAGTTTTGTGGCCACAAATGGCATCCACTTTTCAGGCTCGCTTCAGTTACACATGTAGGGTTTTTTTTGAGTGGTCTTGAAGAGGCTTCCTATTCGTTTCATTTTCCTCCTTTTATTTCCTCATCCACAAATAGGTGATTAAGTTTCCGCAAAGTCTTGGTTTTCCTCTCCCCAGACCAGCTATATTCCAAGGACCAGGAGGCTGAGGAGAGGGTCTAAACCTCTTACCACTTGAATCCCCACCAGGGGTGCGGCAAGCAAGCACCTCTGCAGTGGTGTGCTGAGTTCTGAGAGCAAGTTATTTACCATTCACTATTTACTAGAGGTCTGTTTAATAATAAACTTTTGATTGGAAGGGACTTGGAAGACATCCAGTCTTCCTCTGGGGACAGGATGCTCTTCTAGTGATTCCTTTATCTCTAGTGAAGGGAAAGTGTTACTTCATGGGTGAGTCTCCTTTTCTAATTTCAAGCCAATGGGAGACCAGAATGGATGGAGAGGGGCATTGAAATTAGGAGAGAAGGCCTTGGGTACTTTCAGAGCCAGTAAACTTTAGCGAGGAGCGGAGGTAGAGTGTGTTAAAGTTGGGGTTGCATATGAGGGTTCCTCAGGGAGGTGGGAAGAAGGCGGGTGGCTGGGGAGAATGGGGCAAAAACAAGGTAGGTGTGCAAAGATTTGACTGAGGGTTGCCCCAGGCTTTTGCCTTTCATTATAGACCAAAGGAATTTTTGAAACTTCTTTTTTTTAAACTCAACGTTTATTTCATACCTTCTAGGTCTAACTGGAAACACTAGTGTGATGGTGTGGGCTTCTTTCTAACCCCAGTGGTGTGGTTGATGTAACAAAGATCTATTTAGGTCTGAGGTCTATTTAGGTCTGGGCCCTTTCACGTAATACATACTCAGTTTGTTCCTTCCATTACCCACTCTGAAGGTGTAGTGGGCTTTGTGAACCAGCTCTGAGGTGAGGCCTGAAAACCACTGAGAGCTTTCTCAAAGCCCGGATGCGAAAGTTTTCTTTTCTTTTTTTCTTTTCTCTTTTTTTTTTTTTTTTTCCTGTACCTTGCATAGGCAGGGAATGGGCTTCAGGGTATGGAAATCAAGGTCTCTTTTCAGTTTGAGGAATGATTGTATTGGAATCAGGGAACATAGAGATTCTCGTTGATTGAATTTCCTTCCATTCATGAGCGATATAACATATGGGACAAGAGTACGATCTTGACAAAGATTGCCTGTATCCAACACTTAGCTCTACTGAAGAGCTAAGAGACTATGGACCTTAAGTTCTCTGGACCCCATTTTCCTTTGTCTGTAAAATAGGGAGAACAAAGGTACTTTCCTCCCAAGATTGTTGAAGAGCAATAAAGCCTGAAAGAGTTTCTGGAACATAGTATGCTTTCAAAAAGTGTGAGCTAGTATTGGATTCCCGGGTGATACGAATATAAAGTGTGGCTGTAAGCAGCAGGAACGTTGTTCTTGTTACTGGCGGTCCTTGCATTCAGGGCTACCTTGTTAAGACTTCTGAGATCTGCAGCAATGGTATGTCCTTCCTCTGAGGTTGTAAGAGAATGGCTAGAAAGCAGGTGTACAAATACCTTCTGTTTTCTCTTTGCCTTGCTTCCTGATCTGACAATGAGCCAATAACCAGGTGGACAATCCCAGTTATTGACTTAAACTCTTTTTCTGTTTTCTGTTGTAAGGAATAAATTCCTTGAAGTTCCTGCTGTTTCTTCTCTTTTTTTTCCCACTTAGGCTTTTTATGAGTTATGACAGGCTTGATTTATATGGCTGATATGTTTCTAAAAAGTTATGTGACTATAGCATTTTTGATAAATTAATTTTACATAGTACAATGCTATTTTTTGGAATTCTATGGTGAAACATATGAAAAACAATATTTTTAACAAGGTCCATTTTGGGGGCGGGAGGGAAGATTCTCTTGTATCATTTTAGCTTGAAGTGGAATGCAATTAGGCTTATTATTTTCCAAAGTCATTGATGTAGTACTAGTAATTATTGACAGGATCTTTATGCTTTGCAAAATAGCCTCTCACTTTTTAGGAGTTAGTAATTTATTATACTTGTGAATGGCTTACAAAATACTAGAATTCACTCTGCTATGTGCATGAATTAGGGGAACATGAAGAAATGATTGTGGTGATGGGTTACGTGAGTTGAATTACAGGTAAAACTATATTACCTCCATTGTTAGTATCATCAAAACTCAGAAGGAAAAATACATGCGCTAATGAGAGGCAAAGTGATGTATGAACAGTTAAAATCCATAGGAATTTTGAGCACATTTTTTTAATTCGTAATTTCGGTCTCTTCTCGATACATTATTTGTAAGAGATTCTAATAAAGCAGAGCCTTTTGACTTATATACCAGCCACTCCAAATATAAAAGATGGGATTGGAGAAGGAGTAAAAATAGAATGATCATCTCTAGTGAAAGTAAGATCAACTTTGGGACTTATTTTAATGGACCCCCCGATTGAACAGATATTTAGCTTCCTGAATTTGTCTGTTACACAAGTGTGGAGGGGTTTTGGTGAGCCTGTTCATGTGCACAGTTTATGCAAGTTTTCAGAACTCCTGTTTCTTCATAAAGTAGGTTAATGTCATTTAATCCTAGGTTTTCTTTTTCCTCCCTGCCAAGCACTAAGTCAGTGTATACAAGCCAGTGATCATGATACCTGTCATAAAGCAGGTCTTTAGTATCTGTCTAGTACTTTCCCTTCCCCTGATGTAGGATATGAACATATGAAACAGATCTAACCCTATTAGGCGTAGCAAGAATGCTGTAACACTAGATTTATTTACATAGCTGAGCTTTTGTTTGGCTTAATGTGGCTTCTATTAACTGCTGGAGAGAGAAGCTGGTAGAGGGTAGAGAAACATGAAGTTCAGATGAATATCTGTTGAAGAGAAATAAAAATCATAAGCAAATGCTGGTGAAGGATGTAGAGCAGTAGGTAGCCTCATCTATTGCTGGTGAGAATACAAAATGGTACAGCTATTTTGGAGGACAGTTTGGCAGTTTCTTACAAAACTAAACATATTCTTCCCGTATGATCCAGCAATCACTGTCATTGATATTTACCCAAAAGACTTGGAAAGTACGTTCACACAAAAACCTGCACAGAAGTGTGTCTAACAGCTTTATTCATAATTACTAAGACTTGGAAGCAAGCAAGATGTCCTTTAGTAGGTGAGGATCCAGATAAACAAACTGTGGTGCATCCAGACAATGGACTATTATTCAATACTAAAAAGAAATGAACTATTGTGCCACAAAGAGACATGGAAGAAAGAATGATAATGGAAGAGCTCAACTATGGAGTCTCCAAAACTATTGGAGTCAGTTAAAAGATCAGGGATTGCACCCAGGGTGTGTGGGGGAGATGAAAAGGCAGAACACAGAGGATTTTTAGGACAGTGAAACTACTTGGTATGATATTATAATGATGAATATATGTTATCATGTATTTGTACAACCCCATAAAATGTACAACATTAAGGGTGAACTCTTTTTTTTTTTTTTTTTTTTGTTTTTAATTTTTTTTTTTTTTTGAGAGAGAGAGAGAGAGAGAGAGAGAGAGAGAATGAGCAGGGGAGGGGCAGAGACAGAGAGGGGGACAGAGGATCCAAAGCAGGCTCTGTGCTGACAACTGAGAACCCTACGTGGAACTCAAAATCACAAACCATAAGATCATGACCTGAGCACTCAGGCACCCCAAGAGTGAACTCTTAAGTAAACTGTCAACTTCGGGTGATTCTAATGTGTCAATGTAAGTTCATTCTTGGTTAAAAAAAAAAAAAAAAGCACCATTCTGGTGAATGTTGTTGATAAAGGCAAAGTATGTATGAGGGCAGAAGGTATATGGAAAACCCTTGGATCTTTTTCTCAATTTTGTTGTAATTGTAAAACTGCTGTACAGAATATAGCCTATAAAATAAACAAACACACAGATAAAATTTAAAATCATAAGCACAGTACTTAAGACGTGATGTCAGTTAAGAAATTTTGAATTATAAAAAATTCCACTCACATCACTTTTCAGTAGCATCTTTGGATGTAACAGTTTATTTACTTTTTGAGCATGCTTAATATCTTTAAGAATCTAACCTCAGTTATAAATATTCTTCTGGTTCCTAAGCTAAAGAGTATCTGTGGCTTTGAAATCAGTATAATCTTCCTGAGCACTGATGTAGCTGAAATTATTACATGACACGTTTGCTATATGCTTACCAGATTGATCTTAACTTAGTCAATTCCAGCTACGAGACTTGTTTGTTCTAATAACCATCTCCAGAGGCATTTTCATGGGTTCATAAACAGCCTTTTTCTTAAAAAGATCTTATGGAGTTCTGTAATGGCAACTGTTCTTTAAACAGTCTTCATTTCTGTTGACTTTAATGTTTAGGTGGGGAACGATAGTGTTAGATACCGAATGAAAAATGCATATTAAGGAGGAGAATGGATTAGTGGTTAAGTAACAGGCTCCTTGGTCCTATCTGCCTGCTTAAAGAGCTGTGGCTTCAGCATTATATCAAATATAAAGGTAGAAATGTATTTGCACTGTGGCTTAGTGGGGCTTGTGTTTGATGATCTGTCCTTCCAGCTTTATTTTTTCTTTTATTGTTTTAAAATATGATTTATTGTCAAAGTGACTAACATACAGTGTATGCAGTGTGCTCTTGGTTTTGGGGGTGGATTCCTGTGATTCATTGCTTACATACAACACCCAGTGCTCATCCCAACAAGTGCCCCCCTCAATGCCCATCACCCATTTTCCTCTCTGCCCGACCCCTCCATCCACCCTCAGTTTGTTCTCTGTATTTAAGAGTCTCTTATCATTTGCCTCCCACTCTCTCTGTTTGTAACTGTTTTTTTCCCCTTCCCTTCCCCCATGGTCTTCTGTTAAGTTTCTCAGGATCCACATATGAGTGAAAACATATGGTATCTGTCTTTCTCTGATTGAGTTATTTCACTCAGCATAATACCCTCCAGTTCCATCCACGTTGCTGCAGATGGCATGATTTCATTCTTTCTCATTGCCAAGTAGTATTCCATTGTATATATACACCACATCTTCTTTATCCATTCATCAGTTGATTGTCCTTCGAGCTTTATATGTACGGACTTCTTTTTCTGTAAACGATGGGTCTTTATCCACGAGGGGAGTATTCTGAACTATGTATAGACTGTATGCAGGGTAGGTGAGTTGTGAATCTTGGGTTGTAATGCTAAACATATCTCATAGTTGTGTATTAATTTGAGCAAGCTAATGATGTAATAAACAACTGCCGTAGCTCACTGGGTTATCACCATGAGGGTTTATTTCTTCCTCATAGTACAGTACAGTGGAGATAGATGGGGGATCTACTTGTGGCAATCATTCAGAGATCTATGTGGCTCTGGCATATTATAGTACTTTTTGACCCACTGGATCATTTCCACCCAATGCTAAGGGAGGGTGGGAGGGACATGCAATCCAGCAGTGTTCTCTGGAAGAAGAGAAAAAGTTTTAAGCATCTAGCCATTACATCTGTGTCCTGACTTTAGCTTCTAATTTGATTGACAAGCAAGCTGCATTTCTTTTGATGAGAGTTTTATTGTTAGAGTATAGGCCAAAGACTCTACCGTTCACTTGCTTCTCTTGTTGAGAACTCTGTGCATAGATTCCTGGAAGAACTGTTTTTCTCCTAGAAACACAACGAAATGTGTTGGGGTTGCCTCTGATAGCTAAAGCGTGATGAGGACTATGAGTACACTGTATCTTCCATAAGGCCAGTTTGAACTATTCTTACCTCCTCTATATGGTTAACCGTTTCTTCAGAGGCATGTTTCATCAGAGCACTAAAATTATGCAGACAGAGCTGGAAATGTTCTTTGAAGAGCATCCTATCATCTTCCTTATAATTTTGGTTTTTATTTAACACTTAGCTCTCAACACGGGGCCATGGCAATATCTCTGAGTTATAACTCACATCAGGCCTTCGAGGAGTTTGCAATGCTATTTTATTGCTGGCATACAAAATCAGCGAGGTTAACTGTACTGCTAGAGGTCACACAGTGAGTCAACGACTGAGCTATGATTAGCGTTGACAGCTGGTGAGCTTCTAGGCTGTTGCTAACTGAGCAACATTGACATTCATTCTGATTTGACTTTGCATTTCATTTTCAACTATTTATTCAGTTTGAGGCCTCTTTAAGAAACTTTTTAGGATATCGTGGAACTGAGGAAACTTTCTATAAATGCTTTGGGGAGAGTCCCTTCACTCCCTTTCCTTCTCCCCATCTTCTAGCTTAATAGTTAAATTATGTTTGTGTTAGGACAGCTTCCTCTAGGTAGAGTTTGGGCAGATTAAGAAGAAAATCGGCGATGTTGATTTTACTCGCTTCCCTTATTTTGCAATTTGTGGTTTTTCAACAAAGACATTCTTAGATCTAATTATACGCTTGTGAGTAGAAACTAGAAATGTTATAAAAAAGTGTATATTTGAAGAACTAATCCACAAGAGAAATGGAAAGTGTGCATCACAAATTTGACCCAGAACTATTTTGAACATCAAGGTAAAATGTAGCTGAGGGCCATCTGGGTTGTAAAGCTGAGAAATGATCATTTGTCTCATTGGGTCAAAGTTTTATTAACCTGAGAGGGATGGGGGAAGGATGAACCCCCTGTATCCACTTCCAGATGTATGTGTTGGGGAGGTTTTTAAGAAAAATTGCTATTTCATGGAACCCTGGATGTCAACTTGACTGCCCAGTGCAGCTGGCCACGGGCTAGGCAGACTCCCTAAGACTTCTGATTTCACTGATGGTCATTGACGGCTCCCTGCTCTATGGTGCCCAAGAGGCTGGTGGATCTAGGGACCCAGATAAGCTACACGTACAAAGAGAGCCTAGCACAGCTGAGGTCATGGAATATGGAGTCAAACTTGGGATCAAATTCTGATTCTCTCCATTACCTGCACAAGGAATAACTAACCTCACTTTCCTTAGTGGTCAAAGGATGCCTCTGTTCTGTGGTAATTGTTAGACCTGTAGAAGGTAGCTCATTAGAATGTGAGGACCAGTAGCAGCCGGACTGGCTCTTCCCCCTCTGTCCAGCCTGAGCCCAGGCTTTCTCTCCAGATCCTCTGGTTCTTAGCACAGCTGTTAGAATTGAAGAGCAGTATCAAGTTGAGACAACTCCAAATACATTTTTTCTGAAATATTTATTTGAAAACCAGTAACACATATCCCCCCAAAACCTCAGATCATGTAATCAGTTATGATGTGAGTTTACCTGAAGTAGATTCGGACAGAGCCAAAGGGTTTTCCGGCTTTTTCAGCTGTAAAAAAGTTATATAGCTTGAGGTGCCTGGGTGGCTCAGTCAGTTAAGCTTCTGATTTGATTTTGGCTCAGGTCGTGATCTCATGGTTCCTGAGTTTGAGCCCCCTGTTGGGCTGTGTGCTGATAGTGCTGAGCCTACTAGGGATTTGGGCCCACTCTCTCTCTGCCCCTTCCCCACTTGCTCTCTCTCTCTCTCTCTCTCTCTCTCTCTCAAAATAAATAAAAATAAACTTAAGAAAAAGTTTTGCAATTTAATAGTTTGGATATATCACGAGCTGTTCAGAGAGCTTCTCTGTGATATCTCAAATGAATGGCAGCCACTTAAAGGCGGGGTAACACCTTGCAGGTGCACTACCACTCCCATCTCAGCCATCCCCAAAAGGAAGGACTTGTTTTTTCTTCTCTGGTCCCCAGTGGAGAGGACAGTCTACCCATTAGCAACTGTTCCCACAGAGTAATCATGAGTCCCTCACTGAGTGTGCTCACAGGGAGAAATGCTGCTCACTGTCATGTAAGTACAAGAAAAGACATCACTGTTTGCAGTCCCAAAGTGATTCAGGAGGTGAAGGCCATTAAAACATGTTAAGATTCCCCGTAAGGAGATGCAGGTTGTGTTTCCTTTCCAGGAAAATACAAATATTGTTGGTCTTTTTCAGTGACAACAAAAGGCCAGGCAGTTTCCCTTAACTCTAACAGTTCCGTTACCAAGATGTGATTGAATCACACGATACGGGAGAGAGAGTGATAGTTGCCGTAGAAAGTGATTTGCATGAAACCCTACTTTATACTCCAATTATTACTGCACGTGATTACAGGACAACCTGGTTGTTAATTGCGTGTGGTCTTTGAATATGCACTTCTTTCAGAAATAGACACTAATTATTAGATCTTGTTTTCGGTCTCACCTGAAGTTGCAAATGTCTAGGATTTTTTTTTTCTTTTTTTTAATTTGCAAGTCTAATGGTGCACAGACATAGTAAAACTGATCGCGTTTTGAATCCTGTTCTGTTCTGTGGGACATAAACTCTCAAAGATGATGAACTTAACTTTCAGTTCTCTGTTCGCAGGTGCCAATCTCTTGACAAAAACTATGTGTTTGCTATCAAAATTCTGGAGGAATTTCATCTTTTTACAGTGTAGATGAAAATTTGCTTATAAATTTTAAAAAAGTCCACTTCCCCATAGATGATCATGATTAAATATCAGAAATAACAATATCAGAGTAATATTAAATATTTTCCCAGTTCCACTAGGATAAGAATTTTTTGTTTGGGAGCTGTGGTTAGAATTCTACTGGGCAAAAGGAAGTTTGTTTTGTATCTTGGAATCTTGGACTCTCCTTTCTTCTGGATTCAGTGGCTGAGTTAGGCATTCGATCTTGAATCAAATTATTGGCCTATCCTGTCTTTAGACCAGGGTCGGCAAACTTCTATGCGTACAGGGGCCAGACTGGTGAGATAAAAGCATGAAATCAGTGAGTGGGGGGCCCTGGACTAATAAGAACACACAATCTCTGCCTGAGGGCAGCAGCTGCTGTGCAGTTTTGGCAGCTTTATCTCAGAAATCCTCATTTATGTATAAAATACAGGAACTGTTAAACATTGGATGTGTAATACATGTTTTTAAGAAAGCAGTGTGCTGAGCAAAGAAATGCATTAGCATGACTTCTGGTTTTAGCACGTGCCGTTCTCACTTCGTTTCCTGGCATTGTAATCCAACTAATGCCCATTAGCCATTCTTGACTCGATGTAGCTCTGATTTCCAGAAAACCTTCTCGGGTCTGGATTAGGCATGCCTCCTGTGGCTCTTGTAGCCTCCTCTCTACTTAAATCTGCCTGTTCAGCAATATTATGATTGCCTCTTTACCTTTTTGTTTTGACCTCCATTCTATAGAATCTCTGAAGACCTCTATTACATATTGACTGCATGAGTAAGTGGTGTGGCTGAGGTGTCCTGTGAGAGTTTTGGTCTCTCAGATAACTTAGGGCACGTTGCCATTCTGAGATTTCTCCCAGAATCTCTGAGTCAGTCTTTTAGTGGAGCTTATCCTCCAGATTCCTGCTCAAACAAATTGCCTTCGAAAGAGCTGGTCTGGGAAGATGTGGAGTACAAATACAGTAAAACCTTGGTTTTGTTCTGTAAACACACTTGTAATCCAAAGCACTTGTATATCAAAGTGAATTTCCCCATAAGAAATAATGGAAACTCAGATGATTCGTTTGCACTACCCAAAAATATTCATGTAAAAATGATTACAGTACTGGAATATAATACAAAATAATAAAATACAAAATATGAAGAAAAATGAACACAGTACCCTATACTTACCTTTGAAAACCTTCCTGGCTGGCGTGAGGGGGACAAGAGAGGAGGGTTATTGTGTAGGATGACTTTCATGTCACTCACGGTATTAATAAACTCTTGTCATATACTGTATTTAATGTAACTGGCAATAAGGTAGCCAAGGAAAGGGTCTATATCTGCAGGCAGCCTGACCTAGAATGAAACAAAGCATTCCTAAGCTACTCGTGTATGGAAAAGCAAAGGACTGTCCCTAGGTGCTTTGAAGTGACAAAAAATATGCTAGTGACAGTTGTGGGCACCTTCCAGCATTCTGAAAAATCACTGATTTCTGCCAAGCATTGCACAGCCTGAGACCCAGACTCTGAGCATGGGAGACAATCACCCACAATCCCACAGAGGGGGAGAGAGAGAGAGGGAGAGAGAGAAAGAACCATTGGCTCAGTTGTGATCATGTGACATTCGGAGGCATGCGCTACTCGTATCGCAAGTTAAAATGTATTAGAAATGTTTGCTTATCAAGTTAAAAATGTATTAGAAATGTTTGCTTATCTTGTGGAACACTCAGAACGAGGTCTTTGCAGTCCAAGGTTTTACTGTACCTCTGTTCTTAAAGGGTGTCGTGACTTATACTGCTGTTTTATTCTGGCTGCTTTTCTCTTCTTTATTTCCCCTCAGTCAAGATATTCTAGAGAAGGTGGAGTGCAGATGTGTTTTTGAGACTCAACGCCATGCGAAGCCATATGAGTCTTTCTCTTGTCATAATTATGACAAGTAAGGCCTTAGGCTGTGTTTACTGCCTCTGAAATAAACTTGGTGCTTCACTTCTCAGTTGCAACACTTCCCAGCTTTTATGGGAAAAAAAAAATCAACAAAAATAAAATGTTGCTTTAAATGTAGTGTCAGAAATTAAATAAATTCCCCTCAATAGTGCTGTATCTTTAACAAAAATGTTTTTGGAAGAACTCTTCAGGAACACATCCACGAAAAAATCATACCATAAAACCAAAAACTTCCTGCATTTGGCAACTGGTGGTATCTCATCCTATTACAACTAATACGTCTGTTTATTTTTTTTTTCTCACATTATATGCTGTCAGTGTGGTGTAGCAATACAAAACTTGGTCTGTGGGCACACTGAGGGGACTGGTTCCCAGCCCTTCTGTATACGAGCTGTATTAATCCTGGGCCGATGACTTAACTTTTCTTTGTCTAGTTACTTCTTCTGTAAAATGGCCATCACAAGAGTACTTAACTCATAGGGTTAATAGAGGATTAAATGAGTAGAAAAAAAGCAAAACGCTTATAATAGTGCCTGACACAAATACTATATACATACTCAATTTTTCTTTAATTGAAGAATAATTGACATATAGTATGATATCAGTTTCAGGTGTACAACATAGTGATTCAGTATTCATATACATTACAAAATGGTCACCACAGTAAGTCTAGTTATCATCTATCACCATACAAAGTTGTTACAAATTATTGACTATATTCCCTATGCTGTACGTTACATCCCTGTGTCTTATTTATTTGATAACTGGAAGATTGTACTTCTTAATCCCCTTCACCTCTTTTTGCCCATATCTCCTACACCCCTCCCCTCTGGCAACCATCAGTTTGTTCTCTGTATCTAGGAGTCTTTTTTTTGTTTTGTTTGTTCATTTGTTTTGTTTTTTAGATTCCACATGTAAGTGATGTCCTATAGTATTTGCCTTTGACTTATTTCTCTTACTATGATATTCTCAAGGCCCATCTGTTTTGTCATAAATGGCAAGATTTTATCTTTTCTATGGCTGAGTTTTATATATATACATATATATATGTAATCGAATGTATAATGTATGTAATGGAATATTATGTATATATTACATATATGAAATATATGCAATGTAATATTACACATATTACATATGCATGTGTAATGAAATATATAACATATATGTAATATGATATTACATATATATACACACACATGCAATACATCTTCTGTATCCATTCAATTAATGTTTTCATTTTCTTCAGATGGATACCCAGAAGTGGAAATTGCTGTATCATGTGATATTCCTCTTTTTAATTTTTTGAGGAATCTCTTTACTGTTTTCCATAGTGGCTGCACTAATTTACGTTCCCACCAGCAGTGTATGAGGGTTCCCTTTCCCCACATCCTTGCCAACAGTTGTTATTTCTTGTCTTTTTTTGATACTAGGCATTCTGACAGGTATCGTGATATCTCATTGTGGTTTTGATTTACATTTCCCTGATGGTTAGTGATGTTGAGCATCTTTTCATGTGTCTGTTGGCTATGTACATATCTACTTACTTTTTTTGAAAGCCAAATTTATTGAGATATTGTTTGGGGCATAACTTACATTATGCAGTATAATTCACCCTTTATAATATACACTTCTAATAGTTTTGGCAAGCACATAGAATCATATAACCACGACATTTCTAGCCTCAAAACTTCTGTCATGCTCTTTGTAGTCAGTGTATCACTCCACCAGCCCCACATCCTGACAATCACTGAACTATTTTCTGACCCTATCCTTTTGCTTTTACAGAAGGTCATGTAAATGGAATCATGTCAGCTGTAGACTTCTGAGTCTAACTTCTTTCAGTTTCACAGGGATGGGAAGACTCTCCTGTAAAGGCCCAGGTAGTCAATGTTTCAGGTCTGCAGGCCATACCGTCCCTGTTTCAACTTCTCTACTTTGCTACTGTAGTCATGGACTATACACGAGTGATTGGGTGTGGCTGGGTTCCAGTAAAACTTTGTTTATTAAAACAGATGGTAGACACGTTTGGGTGGAAAACCATGATCTGCCGACTCCTAACTAGCAGAATGCATCTGAGATTAATGATGTTAGGTCTATCAGTAGTTTGTTCTTTTGACTGGCAGTTATTACTCATTGCATAGACACGTCGCAATTTGTTTAGCCATTCACCAGTTGTGAATAAAGGCACTGTAAGCATTCGCTGCAGGTTTTTGTGCGAACACAGACTTTGATTTCTCTTGAGTAATTACCTAGGAGAGGATTGCTGGGTTGTATGGTAAGTTGTATGGTAAGTTTACTTTTATGAGAAACTCAAGTTTCCCAAAATGGCTGTCTCATTTTCTATTTCCTGCAGCAATATAAGAGAGTTCCAATCATGTTGTACATTCACCTGCACTTGGTATTGTCCACTTTTTTCCTTTTTTTGGTTAAGTTCAACCTACTTTAAAAGACTGTGAAGAATCTTAGAAACTGTAAGTTGCTTACATATAACCTAAATGAAATTGGAAGCTCTTGAAGGCTTTTAATGTCATGGAAATGATGTTATTTGGGCTTTAAAATGACTACACCAGCTGCAGTATGGAGACTGACTTGGAAGGCTTGGTGAAGATGTGAAGACCTGTGGGAGGATATCATACTAGTATAGAGGAAATGGAAGATACCTTGACTTGAAAAGTGGTAGTGAAGGGGCACCTGGGTGGCTCAGTCGGTTAATTGTCCTACTCTGACTCAGGTCATGACCTCATAATTCATGAGCTCGAGCCCCACATCAGCTGTCTGCTGTCAAACCCTCTGTCTCCCTCTCTCTCTGATGCTCCCTGCTTGCTCTCTCTTACTCTCTCTCCCTCTCACACACACACAAATAAATAAACATTAAAAAAAAAAAAAAAGAGGGGTACCTGGGTGGCTCAGTCGGTTGAGCGTCCGACTTCGGCTCAGGTCATGATCTCATGGTCTGTGAGTTCGAGCCCCGCGTCAGGCTCTGTGCTGACAGCTCAGAGCCTGGAGCCTGTTTCTGATTCTGTGTCTCCCTCTCTCTCTGACCCTCCCCTGCTCATGCTCTGTCTCTGTGTCAAAAATAAATAAAAACATTAAAAAAACTTAAAAAAAAAAAAGAAGAAGAAAAGTGGAAGTGAAGATGAAGTGACTGGGCCTGAGAATTTTTTTAGGAGGCGAAAGTGAGAGTACTCAGTGACTGATCAAAAACGGGACTGAAGAGAGTGGCACAAACAACTAGATGCAAAATGGTTCCTTCTGATGAACACTGACAGGAAAGAGGGTTTGGGGAGATAAAATCATCAGTTCAAACTTGAGATATATGTGTGGCATCCAAATGGAGGTACCGATTAGGTAGTTTGATATCTGGGTTCTGGGATAGGGGAGTATAATTGGAAGTCATATGACTGTATGGAGGCAGAAGAAATTCTCTAGAGATTCTCTAGAGAAAGGCCTAAGGGGAACATCAGTATTTAATGTTAGGGAGTACAGGGACCTCCAGAGGAAACTAGGAGAGAGTGGTTGAGAGAGGCTGGAGAGAGAGCTCAGTTCAGTTCGTTGTCTCCCAGTGAACAGAAAATTGTGTGCCGAGGTGACAGCTAACACGAGGGATAAAATGTGCTCACTGGATTTCACAGCAAAGTGGACATGAGTCAGTCTTTGGTGGTGGTGGTATGTGTGTGAAAATGCAGATTAGAATGAATTGAGGAGTTGGCTGAGAGAGTAGGAGGTGAGGCAGTAGAAAAAGCAAGGGTATACGGGTCTTTCCAGAATTTTTAGGGTGGTAAAAGCATATGTAAGAAACTTTTTTTTTTTTTTTTAACTTTTAAGGTGAGGCAGGATAGAGTCTACTGGGGGGAAGGATGAGACAAGGGACAAAATGGAGAAACAGTGCAGTTCGAGGAGCGCAAAGGCCACAAAACAGGTGGAGTGCCCATCAGAGCTGGCTTGCTTGCTGAGGAAATTCAGTTGAGTTTAATATTCATAGTTATGACCTGTTGGCAGAGTAAACAGGGGGCTTTTAGTATTACCAAGTTCTAATGACTTATATCATGATATAGTCCTTAAATTTATTTCTCGAGTATTTCTATAAAACTTACCAAGCAGAAAATGTCAGGAATTTTTGTTGTTGTTGTTGTTGATGTTTTTGATGTGTGAAAGTGCTCTGGCAGTTTAGTTACTTGTCAGTCTTATGTCCACGTCCTACCCATCTGCCATGGCCCAGTTGAATCCTCAAATGAAAGACCCTCCCTCTCTCATCAGGATGGTTATGGCCTGGTGCTTCTTTGCTTTACTTTGGCATTTGTTCTTTCTACATACTTTTATATACGTATATCGTGCGCATATATATATATGTATATATATATACGTATATATATGTATACGTATATATGTGTGTGTGTGTATATATACACACACACACATATATATATGTTTCTTCTCTTTCTTCCTTTTTCTTGCTCTTCTCTTGTTCTTGTCTTTCCTCCTCCTTCTTTGATGATAGAAGGCAAAGCCCATGACAGAAAGATATCGTGTTCCCCACAGAACCATAGCAGTTACATTTCTTTAGTTACCCTAAATGTACGGAAATGTGACATGGGGAAATGGCTATTAGTAGATAATAGGAGGAGTTATATAAAGGAGAGTAAGATTTTTGCGACTTGCATCTGAATTATGGCCTGAAAATTATGACACCTGGTTATAATCTTTTGTTTTCATGATACTTAGCAAAATATGTTTTGAAAGCTCCCTTTTATATGCCATTAAAGGATTAAATTATTTAATGACAGTAATAACAACAACCTTATGGTGGTACTTTATAGTTTACCAACTAGGCTCATATCATTAATCCATTCAGACTGAGGACAACTCAGAGATACAGAGCTAGAGACATCACAGGAGTTTTATCCCATTCTACAAATGAAGAAACCAAGGCCCAGAGAGATAATGTGTCGAAAGTCACATACTGGTACACAAGAGTGCTAAGACCTGAGCTAGGACCCTCTGACCCAGGTTTCCTTCAATGTACCCTGTGGCTTCTAGATTTATTTTTGTAGAAATCCAATCAGCCCGACAATAACTAAATTCAAGTTTAAGCCCAACAATAACTAAATTCAAGTTTAAGAAACAGCTTGGTTTATTTTATTTAAATGAATAAAATAATCGTCTATCAGAACAATATCTTGGGTGGAATTAGGATCACCTTCTCTTGAACAAGCTCGGGCCTTGTGGTTCTGAGCTTCGTATGTGGTCCCTTCAGCAGAATCGGGAAGACATTGCCAGCATCACACTGATGCTGTGATTTAGAGGAAGGAAAAATACAAATCACATACCTGTGGATAAGTAACTGTTACAGCAGCACTGGCCAGCACTATTCATTATAGTGATCAAACCTAGTATTCACATTTACTTATCTATTTTTCTAGGCTTTTCACTGTAACTTCTGGTAGCTACTCTTTTTTTTCAAGACCATCATTTTTTATTAAGGATAACAACGTTCATTCTAATGAAAGAAAAACTAGAAAAAGGGAAGGTCATTATCTTTCACGGGGAGGTTAGAGCTGACACTAATTATTTTATTGTTAAAGCTTTCAAAAATTGAAATAGTGTATATTAAATATAGAGAATCTATAATTTTATATTAAAATATTTTAAGGGGAAACCTCTGACTAAAATCCTTAAAAAATATTATTTCCATTGGCCATAGCTGAGTATTTAAAAAAATTTTTTTAACACTTATTCATTTTTAAGAGACAGAGAGAGACAGAGCATAAGTCGGGGAGGAGCAGAGAGAGAGGGAGACACAGAATCTGAAGCAGGCTCCAGGCTCTGAGCTGTCAGCACAGGGACCGATGCGGGATTGAACTCATGGATTGCAAGATCATGACCTGTGCCGAAGTCGGATGCTTAACCGACTGAGTCAGCCAGGCACCCCAGCCATAACTGATTATTTAAACATGACAACAACTTCTATTAAACAGATTCATTTCTAATTATAGTGACCTAAACTCATAGACGTCCAAGCTCTAGAATTTATTTTTGTCAGAGGAATCAAGGAATAAAGAACATATACTTTAAGAAATTGCAGAAGGGCATAAAGTGCTTTTTTCCTCCTCCTTTCAACACTTTTAAATGTTATCTGAATGAATTATTGCTATGGGATAAAACATTTCCTTATGTTCTCCTATAAATTATCTTAGACTAGGTATTTGGGAATTGTTGTACAGTGTGGGGAATAGTTGAACTTGGCTCGTTATAAAACCAAAACAAGCAGTTGAGATATTGAGTCTGGAATCAGGTGTTCCATGCCTAAGTAGTGGGGACTTATTTAAAAAAATACCACCTTGGGGGTGCCTGGGTGGCTCAGTTGGTTAAGCATCCGACTTCCGCTCAGGTCATGATCTCACGGTTCGTGGATTCGAGGTCCATATCTGGCTCTGTGCTGACAGCTCAGAGCCTGGAGCCTGCTTTGGATTCTGTAACTCCCCCTCTCTCTGCCCCTCCTCCGCTTGCACTCTCTCTCTCTCTGTCTCTCAAAAATGAATAAGGGTTGAAAAATTAAAAAAAAAAAATATACCGCCTGGATTTTAAGGACTTTTCTATAAGGCAGTTGGTCCTGTACCTCCACGTGGACTGTGGACTATGGTCTTGCTTTGGTATTGCTTGTCTCCATTACAAATCTCTTCTTTTAGTATACCGTGGGGTGTATTACATTGGCTTTGCACATGAAAAACTGACAGTGGGCTGTGGACTTTTACACCAGGTGAACCTGGCCTATGTGCAAGCAGCAGAGTGCGTTTCAGAACCTGTTAACAGGGAGCCTCCCTCCCGAGAAGCTCAGCTACTGAGTTTGCAGAACACGGCGGAATTTGATATCCTCGTCATCGGAGGTGGAGCAACGGGATGTGGCTGTGCCCTGGATGCTGTCACCAGAGGTGAGTCCCAGCGCGGATGGGTATATTACAGGTAAAGGTTTTGTCTGCCTCCACTCTCGCCCCCCTACAGGCAAGCCTCCGGCAGGCGCTGCATGCCAGTAAAGTCCCATTTTTGCTGTACTTCCTGATTTTCCATCCTTTGTGAGGCACCTTCGTAGTTTTTGAATATAGGCACTTGCACAATTTGAAAATTAAATATAGCTTGTGCTTTACACGTAAATGAATTTCTTTAAAAAGAAGACTTTAAGTTCCTTTGAATTCATTAATTTGATGTTCTGGCTATTTCTTTCTAATCACGTAAAGTAAATACATTTTAATGAAATAAAAATATTCGTGTATCATCCGAAATCACATGTATGTCAGTGAAGGGTAGAAAAGATTTATTAAAATGAGTTAATCTATTAAAATAATTCTTCTTTTTCTTGTATCTCTTAAAAGTGTTTCTTCCAGTGAAATATGGACTTCAGTTTGGGAGACTCAAGTTTATGTGACTTTATGATGGAAAAGACTGTTGCTAACCTATAGTTCTCTTAGGTATCTTATTAGTCAGCATTAGGAAAGACATGATGAAATGTTCTTTAAAATAGAAGCATGGGGTGCCTGGGTGGCTCATTCGTTGGTTAAGCATCTGACTCTTGATTTCGGCTCAGGTCATGATCTCACGGTTGGTGAGATCGAGCCCCGTGTCAGGCCCTGCACTGATAGCATGGAGCCTGCTTGGGATTCTCCCTCTCTCTCTGCCCCTCCCCTGCTAGTGTGCATGCACAGGCTCTCTCTCTCTCAAACTAAATAAAGAAACTTAAAAAAAAAAAAAATGGAAACATGACATATAAAGAGTGAAATTTTAGTATGGAACACCAATACTGTTCCATATGATATATTTAATAAAATAATTTGATTTTTGCCTGTGGGTATTATTAGTGTGGAGTTTTGGGTCATGGAAATCTGGGCACATATCCTGGATCAGCAGCTTTATCAGATGTATTTATAGATGTGACTATACACATGCATTTACTTGGGCAAATTCCTTCATTTCTGGAGGGTTCCTTGTCTTCCAAATAAGGAAAAAATACCTTCTTTGAATGATTGTTGGGAACATTAAATGTGTAATCATGAAGATGACTTAAAATAGTGCTTGTCACACAAAATAGAAGCTCAATAAATTATAGGTAGTATTTATAGCTGCCATCATCGTCATCATCATCATCGTCATCATCATCATCATCATCATTATTTTAATTGAATAAAATTGGGGATTGAATTCATGACCTGAGATTAAGAGTTGCATGCTCTACCCACTGAGCCATCCAGGCACCCCTATAGCTGCCCTTATTAACATGGAGGCAAAAGACTTTTAGAACCAGTTCTCCTGGAGAAAGTTCTTTGTGGTATCCTTAGATGTATCCAATTGGGCTGGGCACTGCTGCAAGGAATTTTGAGTCTGGATTATTTTAGTTACTGTGTAAGGCTCAATATTTAAAAAAAAAAAATTTTTTTTTCAACATTTATTTATTTTTGGGACAGAGAGAGACAGAGCATGAACGGGGGAGGGGCAGAGAGAGAGGGAGACACAGAATCGGAAACAGGCTCCAGGCTCTGAGCCATCAGCCCAGAGCCCGACGCGGGGCTCGAACTCACGGACCGCGAGATCGTGACCTGGCTGAAGTCGGATGCTTAACCGACTGCGCCACCCAGGCGCCCCTGTAAGGCTCAATATTTATTGCAGTTTCGTACTCGATGGTAATAATTTATTACATGGAATAATTCTTCTCAGCTTAAGTTACTGCCATAGCCATTTTAGACTTAATTACCTTTCATACCTGGTGGAATTTACTCTTACGTGTATGGTATTCATTGTACTTAATGGCTGAAGAATTCATCCCAAAGATAGTCTAGTTAATTATTCTTTAGGTTTCAAGTTTTTTGTTTGTTGTTGTTTTACTTTATGTTTCTATTTAAAGTAAAACCGTTTGAGTCAAATACTGACCAAGCTCTGAGAATAAAAAGATTCATACGCCCTGGTTTTGTCCTCCAGGAGCATATGATTTGTTAGTATTTGCTGAACAGTTAACATTTTCTCTTTGGGCAGGGAAGGATATTCGGTAGTGATCTGGACATGAACTGGTGCATTAGCAGATGACGTGGGTAATGGTGATGATGGTGATGATGGTGAGGAGGATGATTTTGAGAAGAGAAGGATCCCTAGAGCCTGAATGTTGACCAGATTTTAAATTTTTGTAGTTAGTAGCAGCTAAGAATTACTGTCTTTAAAAACAATTGACTATCTTATTATATGTATATGAAATTTTGTAGCTGTGGAATATTCCTTATAAAAGAGGTGGAGAAAACTTAGTTTGTATTTCTTTTATTATGCTGGTAGCTGTTGGGGGGTAGGATTTATAATTAAACGTATAGACATACTGAAGTTAATCTGTATTTATCCTTTTACTACAATTCCTGATCATATCAGTAGCCCTCTGAAGTGTGAAATAATCATGGGCATTTGGTTAATGAATTGTGCATTGTTGCTGTTCATTCATGGAATTTGCTCTTTTATTATATTTGATGCTTCACTTAACAACAAATTTTGCTTTCTCTGCATTTGATATGTTTTTACCAAATTATTCCTGATTGTATCCATTAATCTTTAGTCACATTTGACAAAAATAAATTACTGTGATCTTTTAAAGTTACCAGTAATAATTAGATTTTTCAGGACATCAAAGTTTTGGGGAACCACTGGATGTTAAAGGGCTTGTATAGAAATGTTTGCACAAGCTTTTTGATAAAATACTGTGCCCAAATGCAATTTTGGTAATGGATAAAAGACTATAGAAGGCAGAGAAGAAGTCATGAAGTCTTCCTAATGAACATTTATTTGCATTCTTACCCTCTGCATTTTCTGGGGAATCGATTTTCAGTTGTTGCATTTGGGAATATGATTTTATAAACATAATATGCACAGTTCTTGTCACGTTCTGCTGTCAGTCTCTAGGAGCAATAGAAATCACTTCTCTGTTTAACACCGTGTCTAGTATCTGGGCAGGTGAAGGCCCTCTGCCCCCAGAGAGAGCTGGAACCAGAAGAATCTGATAAATAGAATCACTCCTTCGGATTTTTCAAGATTTTTTTTCCCCCAGTTCTTTTTGTTCTTTTATGTGACTTTACCTACATGTATCAGGGATCACCTAGTACATTTCTGGTTTAAAATCAAATTTATAAAGTTAGCCTTTATGGCTTTTAATTAAAATTCCAGAGAAGGCTGCCTCTTGCTGGAGGGAAACATTAATTATAGTTCTCTTTTTCAGAACTGTGTATTTACTTTTAGTTTACGAATGGTATCTGGCTGGTAGTTCCTGAATTCTCACTACGGTTCTTGCACGTCTAGCGCAGGATAGCCCTGTGATTAAGGACACAGATTATGCAGTTAGAATGAAGTGGGATCAAGTTCTTGGCTTCATCACTTGCTAGCTTTGTGAGCTTTGACAAGTGTCTCAACCTTATAGAGAGCCGCAAGGTTCTCAGACATTAATGAAAGACACCAGTAACACTTTTCCGTACAAGTGAAGGTTTGTGAAAGGGAGGAAGTGTGTACATTGTAGAGAAAGTACAGAAGAGGCAGGGCCTGGGAAGACAGTGCATTCTGGGAATTACACGTTGGCCACCCTCACCCCTTTCTGCTTCTACCCCCTTCTACTGCCACGAGGGAAGAGGAAATCCTATTTTAGGACAGTAGATTTGTGACCTATGGAAGTTTGCTGTTTCCTGAACACTACTGGTTGGACCACATTGCACATTCCTACTAAAATTTGTTGGTAATTTAGTGTAATTTTAATTAATGTACTGATTTTCTTTGACAGGAGTTGGGGGCGGGACTTGAAAAACTGGGCTAAAGTTTGTCTGGAAAAATAAGCCTATGAGATTCACCAGATTAATTCTGAAAAAAGAATAATGATAAAGGATTAGATAGAGACCTATCAGATATTAAAGTGTATTATAAAGCTACTTTAATTAAAATAGTTTGCCAAAGGGCTAGAGAGATAAGTGGAACCAAGCGCCTAGAAATAGATCTAAATACATAAAACTTAGAATATGATAAGGGCAGAATTTCAAATCTGTCATTATTGGTTATTTAATAAGTGGTGTGAGAGTATCTACTTCCCCTGATTTTTATACATATTTAAATATATATATGTATTTATGTATATACACGCATACATATATATGCACACATATACATATATGTATATATATGTATTTTATTTGTCATATTCCATGTGGGCCAAGGATTTAACAATAAAATGCCATAAAACTATTAGAAGAAAGTATATGTAAATATTTTTAAAAATGGCGTAAGAAAGGTATTTTTAAGCAGGACACCAAAAAGGCCATTTTCCTTTTGGAAAATCTTGCTAAATCTGATTTCATAAAAATTAAAATTTATCTATGGCAAAAATCTAAAGAACACATGTGAGTTTGGGAAAATATAACCTATGAGACAGAGTTTGTTTCATATTGTGTTGAACTTTTCCATATCCTTTTGCTCTAGTATGCCTATAATAAACAGCATGTATTTGGATTCTTTGTTTTGTTTTTTTTTTTTTTGGTATTTTTTTTAAGGTTTATTTACATAATCTCTACACCCAAAATGGGACTCTAACTCACAACCCCAAGATCAGGAGTCACATGCTTTTCTGAATGAGCCAGCCAGGCACCCCTGGATTTTTTTTTTTTTTTTAATGCTTAATAGATAGAATCTACCTTTATTTTTTATTAAGTTTTTTTAATTTTAATTCCTGTTAGAATCTATCTTTAACCAGGTGAATTTAGTCCATTGAAAGAGTCTATCTATTTAAGCATAGAGAAAAAAGTGGAATTTGATTCAGTTCCATTTACTGGGATACCATGTGCATTTATTTTGTATTTTTGACTTACATTTTTTAACTTTGCTTCTTTTCCTCCCTTCCTTTCCTTCATATTAAATCATTTTGGTATCGCTGTGTGTTTCTGCACCTTAAACTGTATACATAAAGTTGTTTCTACCCTCGAGTCCCATCAGAGAGACTTTTCCCAGGGCCCTGTTGAGGCTCCTGCTCTGTGCTGATGCTGGACGCCTTGCAGACCAACTGCTGAGCCAGCTGGAGGCGCTTTGGCTTGGGTGATGCTCTCTGCGTCTGACTTCCTGCCTCCCAGATAACTCCCTGCAGGTAGTCCACAGGCCTGGGCAGTGGTCACTGGAAGCCTCTCCACCGCTCTTCATAATGGATAAAGCCCTTCTTCAGTTCTCAGCATTCAGCTCGTTCGTCTGGCTTCCTTAACCTCTCCCTGCAAGGGAGACCTGTATTCCTCTTGCCCTTCAGGAACTGAAATCTGGGTGGCCTTTTCCTGTTTCTAGACCCAGAGCCCAGCAAGGCAGGGGCTTTTGGCCTAACTACTCTGCTCTGAGTTTCTGTTATGTTTCTGATCCATAGTGTGTTTATTTTTGAGTCAACCACATTCTTTAAAAATACATAGAGAGAAATTATTTTTGCTGTATTTAGAGAAGAGGAGGAGTTAAAAGCCGAACTCATAATGCCATATTGATTAAAATTTTACTTACAGCAATTTATAACAGCAAAAACCTGAGGTCTGGTTTAATAAATTGGGTACATTCAGTTATCCAAGAAGTTTATAAGTATTTACAGAGAAGATGGCTAATATGTATCATAAATTGGAAAACAAGTTGTGAAGAATGAGTTTGTTAATTGTATTTGTGTTTAAAGCAAAAAGATACATAGCTTGTATACTTTCATAAGCATAGAAAGTTTCTGGTAGTGTGGATGGGACATTTTTATGTCCCACTGGTTACATCTGGTTAACACTGGTTACATCTGGATTGTGTAACTAGGAAGCCATTGGTATATTAGTTTCTCTTTTCATCCCTCTAAATTGTTTGGATATACCTCCTCTCTGTTTTTTAAAAAACTTTTTTTAAATGTTTATTTATTTTTGAGAGAGAGAGAGAGAGAGAGAGAGAGACAGAACATGAGTCGGGGAGTGGCAGAGAGAGAGAGGGAGACACAGAATCCAAAGCAGGCTCCAGGCTCTGAGCTGTCAGCACAGAGCCCAACGCGGGTCTTGAACTCACGGACCATGAGATCATGACCTGAGCCGAAGTCAGATGCTCAACCGACTGAGCCACCCATGCGCCCCTATACCTCCTCTCTTTGAACATTGGCGGTTTTTATAATAAAAAAATAAAAAGAAGCAACCAGGCAACTCGCATATTCCCTCATAACTGTATTATTCTGATTAATGGTATGGCTGAATGCATTTTTGTGGCTCTATAATCTGTGTGTACTTAAGGAACACACGTTATCCCCATTAATAGTTTATGTTTCCTGATGTAAAAATAGCAATAGGTATTAAATAATCAATCCAATATTCTATAATTCTGTAAAATGCTAACGTTCATTGTTGGAAAAAAACTAGGCCAAAAGCATAGTATTCAGACTATAAGGATTAAGAAGTCAGGATTACTTTGTAGCTGTAGAGGGGAGTGTTACTTATGTTTTTTTGGAAATTGATCCTTCATATGAAATGTTCAGCCTTTGGGATAGTCCTTTGTCTTATTAGTGGCATTGACTTTCTGAAGTCCAGAGGTAAATGCCCAAAGCTTTTCTAAAGAAAGAGAAACTTTCCTTTCCTTAAATGACATCATTTTATCCTTCATGGGGCATGTGGCTTTAATACATATGCTCTGGTACTAATGTACAGATGTCTAAATTTTTTGACTGGTGTGTTGTGTTGGTGCTTCTGCTATGCATTTCACAGGGATTAATCTCTCCTTTCTATTTAAAAATATCTAAATAATGCCATATCTGAAAATTTATTCTAATGAAATAATTAAAAATGCAGAGTTTAAATGAAAATATGTCGCAGTACTATCTGTGATAATGTAGGTATAAAATAACCCAAATGTTCAAAAATAGGGAATTGGATATAAATTATTGTAAATATTTAATGCAATACTATTCATACATTAAAAATGAAACGATAGAAAAATACATATTGACATGAAGAGATGTTTACAATAAATAACATTGAATGAAAAAAATGGAATATGTCCTATTTTTGTAAAAATGTACATATGTGATTATAGACATGCATAGAAAATGTGAACGTTTAAATGTTCACAAATGTCAACTGTGGTTATCTCTAAGCTGTGCGATTACAGGAGAGTTTTATTTTGTTCTCTTTACTTCTCCGCATTTATTATACTGAGCATGTTTTCATGCATAATAAGATAATCAGTAAAAGGTATTAAAGTATACTTCTGTTCTATATCATGTTGTGAAAGTTAAATGTCGCACCATTCTTCCCCTTAGAAGGTAATTACTCCTCTGTTCATCCAACTGTCTTGGGCCACAAATTGGTTTAGTTAGAAGTGGTTGGTAGCTAGACATTCTCACTCAGGTCGGAAAAGGCAAAGCTGTAAAGAGCCTTCTTTAGTTCAAGTCCCCTGCCCCGCGTCCCCTGTAATTTGAACTTGCTCAGGGATGGGCTGAAGATGACAGAAAGGCAGATTTCAGTTGCCTTTATTCTTCCACTGTGGCTAATCTTGTTAGTCCACCTGAGATTCTCAGAGTAATTTCATCCCAAATATTAATACTTCACCACTGTCATGAAATCCCTGTGAATATGCATTAAAAGCA
This sequence comes from Herpailurus yagouaroundi, assembly GCF_014898765.1. Lineage (NCBI taxonomy): Eukaryota > Metazoa > Chordata > Mammalia > Carnivora > Felidae > Herpailurus > Herpailurus yagouaroundi. The sequence continues at coordinate 38,686,244 of NW_024412395.1, forward strand.
ATCAATGTTAAAACACAAAAGAAAATAACAGTACCACTCATAAGTGTTCTGGTTTATCTCCTCAGGGATAGAGCTCACTGCTGTCCTTAACAAGTAACTGCCAAAAAGAAAAGAAACAAACAAACAAACAAACAAAAAACAAAGACTATTTTCATAAAACCTTGAACTAGTTTAGTTGAATTACTGTAAATGCATAGTGAGGTCTGCCCTCCATCACGCTGGCATGTGGGGAGGTCGTTCTTTCTACTTGGAGGAAAGATCTTCCCGAGCTCCTCAAATCCACAGCCAGCAGTTGATTGAAGCGTGGGTACATTATTTTGGATGTCCTTCAAACTTAATTATCTTACCTGAGAACACTAAATGTTAGCATTGAATATCACTTAAAAATACTGTTCGTTCACCTTAAGAAAGCACAAAAGTACTCTCTTTTCACTTCCTTGCTTTAAAGGATCAGAAAACTAAGCCCTTAAAAGTTCAGATCCATAATTTTTGAGGGGAGGAAAATTTTGGAGTTTTGAGAGGTGCACAGAAAAGGAACATATTAGATAACCGGACTGTGTAAGACTGTAAGGCTTTTTAAAATTCCATGATCTTTGCTGCCGTCAGTTAGTCAGTTAAAAATATATTTATGGGAAGCTGTTAGAACTTCTAATAATGTCTTGAGTTTGCATCAGTTTCCTCCTCCCTCATTCCATTGTTCTCATCCCACAAAAATGAGAAAACATTTAGTGTATAATGGCAGTTGAAAATCTAAAAATTTTTTCTTTTTTTCTTTTTTTCCAAATATCTGAGGGTTTGTATGTGTGTGTGTGTGGTTCTGAAAACTTTTGGTAATACTTTTAGGTTACATGGTGCTTTAATACATCAATATAGCTGGAACTTTAGGGGTTAAACTTTTCTGGGATTTTTTTTTTTTTTTTTCCTCTGGAAGAAGCTGTATCATTTCACTCCAGAAATTCTGGTGGGTTGATGGTATGACACTAGAAATAATAGGACAAGCAAAACAGCCTGGTTTGACAGAGAAGCCCGTTTTAACTTTTGTTGGTATTCACTAGGGTTTCTCACATAAATACATGTGAATAACTTTTTTAAAATGTCCAATACTTGCAAAAGCAGTTTTGAGGCTTTAAAGTGTTAGCTCTCACTTACATATCCTGAAATATCCTCCTGAGATGGCTTGCTAATTCCTAGAGTAGCTTCCCTGCCTCACACTCTGTCAGTTTGGGAAAGGAAAAAAAAAAAAAATCCAGCCTGATGACACAAGCCCATAAAATTCTCTCTTCACATCGCTCTCCGCTACCATTTCTGCCTTGTGAGGCTGGCCTCTTCATTGCCCTGCTCCTCCTCTATGACACATGTCCCCTAAGTGGTCTACCTCCAGTTCTTCTCTCCCTCCGGACAGACCCTCCACCCCCACAGAGAGATCTTTCTAGAACATTAATCTGATAGCTTAGCTTCAAACACTTTGATGGTTCCCCTGATAGATAGCACAATAGTATTTCTCAAAAGACTATCTGAGAATTTTTGGAAAAAAAAAATTAACTATTATTCTTTTTTTATGATAAGAAAAAAAGAATCAACCAGCATGCTTTTCCTCAAAATGCATAATTTGTGACTGAGTACAGCTATCCGGTTCATTGTTCTGTGGCATTGATGCCAAATCTCGTACCTTCTAACAAAGCATTTGCTTCTCAAACCAATATGTGACTTGAAGCCATGTTCTCAGAGGCATTTTCCTTTTGAGGAGACTCAGATAATACTTTGCTTGTGAGAAAGAGTGGCCCAGAGGACAGAGTCCAAATCTCCAGGGTAGACGAAAGGCCCTTTTACTATTCCTGCCTTTTACTGTTCCTCCCGCTGGATCTCCTTCCCGTTGTCCACAGCCCCTGAGTGACAAGCAGCCTCAAACTTAGCGGGTCATCTCAAGCGCTTGCCTTTCTCTGGCTTAGGCCATTTCTCGCCGGTGATAATTCCCTCTCCTCTACCCATGTACCGTAAACTCGGCTTTTCCTGAAGACCCCAGTCCCAGGGACAATTAAAAACTTACACTGAGCCTACAGTTATTATACACACAGGGAATCGTGCCATCAATGAACTACCCCAAAATTTAGTGACTTAAAGCAATATTTGCTATCACACAATTTCAGTGGGTCAGGGATCTGGGGGTGTGCCTTCACCTGAGTTCTCTGGCTCTGTGTCTCAAACAGGTTGCCGTCCTTCCTAGCAACTCATGTAGTTGTTGGCATGATTCAGTTCCTCCCTGGCTGTTGGACTGAGGCCTCCATTTCTTGTGACCTGTTGCCGGCGGGGGGCTCCTTTCGTCTGTGGTCTCAAAACATGACGGCTTGTTTCATCCTAGTTAGCCAGAGAGGGGAAGAGAGAGCGTGGGCAAGAGAGAGAACAGAAATCACAGTCTTTTGTAACCTAATCACAGAAGTGGTATGCCATTATTGCTGCATTTTTCTTCGCTAGAAGCAAGGCACCGGGTCCAGCCCACACTCCAGGGCATTCCATGCTAGGAAGTGGGGATTATTGTGGACTGTCTGTGATGTCCTCTCCCACAGTCTACAGGATACCTTTGGGCACGCCCAGGTGGGAAGCATGGCTGATGGGAAGGTTCCCTCTGTATTATGTCCCTGTGTGCCACGGTGTGGGCATCTTGGTGTCATGACTGGGATTCCAAGGTTAAGTGGGAGCGATAGTGTAAAGAATCTGGCTCTTAAATGCCATTTAAAAGTGAACTCCCTTGGGGCGCCTGGGTGGCTCAGTCCGTTGAGCGTCCGATTTCGGCTCAGGTCATGATCTCGCGGTTCGTTAGTTCAAGCCCCTCGTTGGGCTCTGTGCTGACAGCTCAGAGCCTGGAGCCTGCTTCGGATTCTGTGTCTCCCTCTCTGTCTCTGACCCTCCCCCGTTCATGCTCTGTCTCTGTCTCAAAAATAAATAAACGTTAAAAAATAAAAAAAAAGTGAACTCCCTCATCTAATCTTCAGTTGAAGGAAAAAACGGTCTATTTTAGTGCTAGAAGAAGATCTCTCCGTTGGACTTACTAAGGAAAGGTGAAAAATCTCACCAAGGGAGAGCGTTCTTAAGAGATTACAAATGTAATCTTGACTATGCAGTTTTAGGTTTATGGCCCGATTTTAACTTCTAACCCAGAGTAAGATAAGAGTCCTCTGTATTTTCAAATCTAGCACCTGTAAAACTGCTACACTTTACTTACCTCTCTCTGGACTGGGAGCTGCTTGACAGCTTGGTCCATGCCTAATTCATTTCATTTTTTAAAAATGTTTATTTATTTTGAGAGAGAGAGAGAGAGAGAGAGAGAGAGAGAGAGAGAGAGAGAAGGAGCAGGGGAGCGGCAGAGAGAGGGAGACAGAATCCCAAGCAGGCTCCACGCTGTCAGCACAGAGCCCGATGTGGGGCTCAAACTCACGAACCATGAGATCGTGACCTGAGCCTAAATCAAGAGTCAGATGCTTAACCTACTGAGCCAGCCACGTGCCCCCCACACCCAATTATTTCTAATGCCAACACTTCACCTGGCACTTAGGATCTCAGTATTCTTTTAAAATGCACGTACTAACTTGATAGATTTTCCTGTTGTTGTGGTTTTTTAATACATCCAGTACTGAATTTACTAAGCATATTGGATAGAGTTTCCATGGTTGAGAAGTTGACAGATCTTTGTCTGGCATAATGCTTCACAAAGATGAAGTCTGTAATCTCTATTAATTTCTGTGTTATTTTGCTAGTTAGTTAGAGCATTAGCGGTTTTGCCCTTGAATCAAAGTTCTCTACTTTCCCTCTGTGGTTTCCAAATATTTTGTCCTTTTGAGTCAAGGGAATTGCCCTGATTTTATGATGACATTTGGGTAAGATATTTAAACTGTTAAAAGTTATAAAAACGACCCTTTGGTATTAAATGTAATAAATGGCTCTGAATTGAATACATGCACAGATTCTCTTATCTGAGCTTCGTGAGCCCACACTGCTCCATTACATATTCTCATTGTAATTGAATTCTATGACATTCTCTCAACTCCTAAGAGTATGCCAGGCCAGGACAACTCCTCATGGCTTGGTGCTGATGTATACCTTGGGCCTTTTGAAGTGTGGGGGTTTCATCTCTACCTGTATGTGGCACCTGTAGTACTGTTGGTCTTACCCAATCTGGAAGAAGCAGGGGAGTCTCTGTAAGAAAAGAAAAGAAAACAAACAAAAGCTAGTTTCATCCCTCAGATATTTATCACAACCCTCAAAGAAAGGAGCAGAGACATGACTTCTACAACCCAACCTATCTTTGCTCAGCCTCACCTTTACCAAGAATATTGTCTTTTCTTTCCTTGTGGATACTCTGCACTGGGTATATTTGTCCTGGGTGTATTTGTATTTTTCTTTGTAATTCCATAATACTGTGCTTGCATGTCTTAGACCATAAATCCCTCAAGGCCAGAGGTTATTCTCTTCCCTCCTTTTCTCTTTTGATACCTTCGGTCTCTTTTCCCATTTTATACCCACTCGAACAGCATTCCAGAAATAGTAGCCAACACATAAGAGGTCTGGTCTAGACTTATGCATGATGTGTTAGGGTAGAGTGGAGATGACGGGCTGGAACATGTGAAAGGCTTGGAGTGAGGCATGAAGGTGAGTTCCTCAAGGCTTCCAAACAGCACTGCCTTAACTGCACGTGGGTCAGGATGGGTGCCCAGCTCTCCTCTGACCCTCTCAGTGCCCCAGAGTATGTTACTGCCATGAAATTGTATCGTCATATTTTCTAGTTGTGATTCCTTCACAGTTTAATATGCTTCTAGTTCTGGTTTGACTTTTCCCCCAGGACGAGGCTAAAATCTCTTCATTATAATATAGACAGTGTACTGCACTTTGAATACAAATTTATCCATGTTCAGAGTAATTTTTCTTGTGATTGTCTCTACCCTGGAGAAGTGCCTTTAATGAATTACATACAAATTGTGTAATTTAAGAAGTTAATTTGGTTTTCTGGTTACACAGGACTAAAAACAGCCCTTGTAGAAAGAGATGATTTCTCATCAGGGACCAGCAGCAGAAGCACTAAATTGATCCATGGTGGTGTGAGATATCTTCAGAAGGCTATCATGAAGTTGGATATTGAGCAGGTAATTGTGTATGCTGGTTGTTAAACAAAAAATTGCGACTATGCTTTTTTCTACCCAATTAAATCAGGGTTTTTTTTTTTTATGGCTTTTAACATTTCTTCCTGTTGGAAATACCTATTTAGTGTGTATTCTGCTGGAGTATCTTTCAGGAGGGGTGTGTCATTTCTTTCCTGTAGCATCATGTTTATGGGTGATCAGGGGCTTTTTCTACACAGGCATGTCAAAATAGCAGATTTACAAAATCACTTTTGGATATGTTGCCTCTTAACAATTGCGATTGTTTCTTTGTGCTTTCATTTGTTTGTTTTGCCAATGGCTACCAAATTGCTACTTTCTGGGCAGTGTTGTAATACAGGAGTGTTCAACTGATCCTCTTAACTGTAATTGCAATCACACGCTCGTATTGTCTCTGACATATTCCTAAGGAGAAGATGTTCTGAGTCATGCTTTTCTTATGTCACACTTTATTGTGTCCAGTCTGCCACCATTTGAAAACTGCCAAGGCAGTGTGGAAGATGACATTTCCCAGAGGGGTAAAAAAAAAAAAAAAAAAATCAGCTGAACTCCCTATCTGCTTCTGGTACATGAAAAACAGAGCAGTGTTAACTTGACATTGTCAGTTTTGAATGTGTCCTCTTTTCTTACGTGTCTCTTCGGCATCATGATGGATGCAAAGAAAAGAGCATAAGACTTAGAATCAGTTGACTTGTGATGTGTTCCAGATTACTTATTCCATTTCTATGAGCCTCAGTTTTCTCATTTTTAAGTTAGTGTTATAGTAATAATAATGCTAGCTCTTTAGAGACACATAACGAGGACGAAAGGAGTAAAGACAAACGCTTTTCTGTAATCTGTGAAATACTGTGCAACTCCTAAGTATTATCTCTGCTGTGTTAGTGGAGGCAGGAAGGGAATATTTAGCATGAATTTGAACAATCTGTTATTTCTTACATGGGGAAATATTATAGAGGACTGAGAAAGCGGACAATACAGAGAATGCAAGATAAATTGTTACAATAATCTTGTAACTCAAGTCGGGAAAATATCTTACACCTGGGAACTCTGACAGCATGTTTTTCTCCTATGCAAATACAGTTAAGGTTTCTAAAAAATCTTTCAGGTTGACAGCATGATGTATTATTAGAACTTTGATTAGGAGGGAGCGATCCTCACTCAGAGGTAGAGAGGTTTCTGTGTATCAATCAGTTGGCAGGGTGTCTATTTGCCATTTGAAAATATTATGATCTGTTACTGCCAAACTAATTTTCTCTGTTTTGCTTTTCAGTATAGGATGGTAAAAGAAGCCCTTCACGAGCGTGCCAACCTACTAGAAATTGCTCCCCATTTATCAGCTCCGTTGCCTATAATGCTTCCTGTTTACAAGTAAGCCTTTTGATATCACCTATATACTATTTGCTTAATTGAGGTCAATAGAAGAACACAGTTTTAATGGAAATAGTTCCTCAGTGTGTATTTCTTAATGTACTTTTAATTGGTCCTAATCTTTAATCCTTTTCAAACATTTGCCTTTGTTGTGTTTAAAAGTGTGGCTTTTCCTAAATTGCCCTTTTCTGACCCAACTCTAAGGGCTAGATCTTGAAGGCCAAGGTGGTTGTCCTCTATATTTATAATTAGTATTTCTTCCCCCAGTTTACTGAGAGTCTAAAGACGAGCGACTGCATTTGTACCAGGGAACAGAAGAGGGTCATTTGCACACTAAAATGCACAGCTTAAAAGTACCTTGCTGCAAAATCTGAACCTAATATGTACCAACTCCAAGCCTAAACCATTTTGGCTCATTTTAAATTTCCAAGTTAGCCAAAACCGAAGTTTGGTTCAGAGGTGTCGGATGGTAAGCTATAAAACCCAATTTTCCTGACTTTGTTAGAGCTGGTCCATTAAGTCACCTTAAATTCGAATATAGGTAATGTGAGACAGTGGATTATGTAACTGCTAGCCACATGAGGGTTGGGGTGCCTAGAAACAGATTTTATCATTTTCATCCATATTTTGTCATAGATTGCTTAGGACATCTCAAGCCAGTGATTCTCTCCCCTGGTTGCACATTAGAGTCACCCAGACCCCCAACTCTCGTCTCTACACCCGTGAGGCCCCGGTATCTGTATGTATGTTTATGTTTATGTTATGTTTATGAGGCCCAGGTATCTGTATGTATGTTTATGTTCATGAGAATTCTCCCTAGAGAATTCTCATCTGAAGCCAGGTCAAGAAGCACTGCCTTAGGGATGATTCATTTAGAGTCTCACTGATTCATTTTCTTATATAATTCAGCTTGGTTGGTGTCAAAAACAGTTTTGTAGTTCCTCCTGTTTCCTTTGCAGCAAATACACCTCTAGATATACTTTGCTTTTCTTAAATGCAAAGTATATTGTAACTTACAGTGACATTCTAGAATGTTCTACCCTGTGTCTCAAGAAACCTTTCCCCCTATTTATGCCATAGGTGGTGGCAGCTACCTTATTACTGGGTAGGAATCAAGCTATATGATCTGGTTGCAGGAAGCAATTGCCTGAAAAGCAGTTATGTCCTCAGCAAATCGAGAGCCCTTGAACATTTCCCAATGCTCCAGAAGGACAAACTGGTAGGAGCAATCGTCTATTATGACGGTATGTGATTTTTCTTTTTACAAGGCACTTCTCTCTTACTCATGACCCTTACAGTATGTTCTTAATGAGATAGTTTCACATTATTAACTTTAATGCTGGTCTTCTACAACATACAAACACATATGCGTGTGGGCACACACACACACAAACACACACACACACCACTTTGTCTAATATTAGCTGAAACACTACTCGTGGTGTTTTGATTTTAACATTTTTCAGTTTTTGAGCATTCTTTTTCTTCTTTGATTTCTACTTTGTCTCATGGTTGGTTTGGTTCATTTTCCATCATTATGAATTTGGGCCGCACCCTCATGCCATTTAATTTGTTCCACGTTTGCCAGTGAATACTTGCCTTATGAATATATTATAATGTTGAAAGCAGCTGAATATCTGTTAGGTTTTCTAGATGAAACCTCTATTTTCAAGGGGTTATAAACCTAGAGAAAAATGCCCTCTGGGCTGAAATTGACATGTTTGTATTTTGCACAGGACACAATTCTTGAACGTATAATTTATGTGATGAGGTAGATGAACATTGCATCTGTTAAACCAAAGCCTCAGTTTTTATTGCTTATTTTTTTGTTGTTAAATGTTTTCTAACAGAAACATTATCTAATATCCATTTGCCATGTGTTCCTTGTTCATTCTTTGTGTGTGTGGGTGGGTATGGGTATATGTGAACAATATAATTTTATACACTTTTATTTGAAGGACTTAACCACTTAATATGTCTCCAGATGGACCACAATGCAACACAAAACAAAACAGGAAAAGCCATTTGTGAAATTGTACTATGGTTTTAAAGGGTGTATGGAATCGCAGAATAGTCCAGGGATGGATGTCTATTTATAAAATAAATAGCTGGACACAGATAATTGTACACGTTCAAAAAGTCTTGGAAATTTTGTGTCACAAAAGACAGCTTGGGCTCTATAGCTCAGTGGGTTGTTTTTTTTTTTTTTTTTTTTAACCCCATTATGTGACCTTCGTATTTCATCTTACATATCTAAACTCTTAGCATGAAGAAATGTTCGTTGTTGTTGTTTTCTGTTCTTTTTGTTTGTATGTTTTCAGGGGACTTTGATATTTACACTTTATATTATAGGATATCCTCAAGCCTACCCCCACCTTTTTTCTTCTTCTCAGTGTTAGATTTCTGAATCAATTTAGCTGTCTCTCATGCTTCATGTATGAATGCAGAATGTATATGTGCAGAGGGGGCAACAGGGGCAAACTCAAGAAAATGTCCTAGGAGCAACAATATTGGAAAAATGTTAAGGGTCTTAGACAAACATTAAAAGCTAGAGAATTCACAATTTACAGTGCCTTCCAGCATCTAAGCACCACGGGGGGGGGGGGTGGCACGTAACTACTTTTTGGTGCCCTTGTTGAGCCTACATGTTAAAGGACAACCTTAACTGTGAATTTGCTTTCTCTGCATCAGACCCTTAATGCTAATCCATTGTAGTTTAGTGGGTGATTATATTAAAGAGGTTTTGGGTCCAGGAGGAGTAAGAAGGCATTCTGCAAATGACATCCTTTCCATCCTGACAAGGAAGTGTTTGTGCCCTTTGCCTCTTATTACCCATCCCTCCTGGCTAAACCCTCTCAAATACTTGGTCATTTTCTTTACCATGTGATGTATCAAATACTAACTAGTTTTATTTTTTAGCCTGTGCATATCTGAATCTCCTTGAGAGGACTGTAAGTGGATGTCACATCTGAATTTGTGGCATCCTGTTTTTCGTTGGTTTGATATTGTTGTGATTTTTACAGATTCTTATTGATTCTACATAGAGGAACCAAGGGAAATTTATGTCACATGTGCAGAAGAAACATCATCTAATTAGAAGCAAGAGAAGAATTTCTTTAATCTAAAATTGGGTTTTAGGGCGCCTGGGTGGCTCAGTCAGCTAAGTGCCTGGCTCTTGATTTCTACTCAGGTCATCCTCTCAAGGTTTGTGAGATAGAGCCCCTGTGTTGAGAAGCCTTCTTGGGATTCTCTCTTTCCCTCCCTTGCACTTTCTGTCACTCTCTCAAAATAAATAAATAAACAAATAAAATAAAATAAAATAAAATAAAATAAAATATAATAAAATTGGATTTCATACCTTGTTTATAGGTTGCAAAATTATGAGTTCAGCAAGAATTATTGAAAAATATAAAAATTATTATGTAAAATAATTTCAAATTGGTATTTGAAAGTTGACTATAAAAATCTTAAATCTTGAAGGGATAAAATAATTATATTCTAGTCATTTGAGATTATTTATATTTATATTTATATTTATATCCTTGTTCTGAAATAATACAGGTCCAGCTATGTCCTGTATTTGAGGTGAGGCAAAACAAGAATGTGCAACAAAGTATAGTTTTATGGTTTCACAACTGTATTCACTGACAGAGCAACTCCTGTTTTACCTAATGGTGTGATGAGCAAATTAAATATCAATGAGGAAGTAAGGTAGAAAGGAGCATATAAGTAAGGGCATTACATGTAGTAAGTGTGTGCTCAGAGAAAGGAAGGAATGCCCTACCCCTTGACCAAAAAGGAACATTATCATCCTGTCACCAGAGTATTTCAGAGAGGAAAAGGTACCGGAACATTTACTATTGCAAATGAGGTCTATACATTGTAATTTATAAGGTAAAACTTTCTTAACAAGAAAAGAAAAAATCTTCTTTATTAACTGACCATTATGAGAATGTAATAAGTTACCCAAATAACGTCAAAATGAATTTGGGCTGCTGGAAATAACTTTTTTTTTTCTTTTTTACTGAAAAATAATTTATTGCAGTGCAATTCACATAACGTAAAATTAACCACTTTAAAGTGAGCAGAAATAATAATTTTTATAACTCCCAACTTGGGAGAATCTTGATTATGAAAAAGTGGCAAAAGTAATTAAATTGAACTTCTCAGTGCTACAAGAAGTTAGGCTAACTAAACACTCTTATTAGTAATTCATTATACAGTTATTTCAGCACCAATGAAAAGTAAAATATAACAGTACAAAAACATAGTCAAACCAGTAAACATTGCCATTACCTTAGACCAGTGGCTGAGAAAGTCTTTAAAGTTCCTACAAGGCTGGATGTTAGGGCCTTGAGGTGTTCCCTCTGACATACAAAATGTACAAAGATCAACATAGTTTTTCTTAATTATTCGTAGGAATAGTTCATCCTAAATAAATAGTGATGGCCATTGCATTTGAGTAAGGCAAAATGTATTCCTCCACAAAAGTCAATACGGGTAATAAAATAAATTCCACATACTTTCAAATGTAGTAATTATAGCGGTTATTATGTGCTTGGCATAGGTATGATCCATTGCCATATTTTGTTGTTAAGTGCTGAAAAACAAACTCACCCATATGGAGGAATAAGTACCATCTTTTTCAGTGCAAAGTAAATGTCAAATTTCTCAGTGAAATTTATATGAAATGAAAGTTGGGATTGGAAGGGACAGATCAGGTTATATTTTTTTCATCTATTCTGTTAGAGAAAACACACAGTCAACTCACTGGTTTTATGACTGAGACGTAATCCTGGTGGTGCTTACCTGTTTCTTGCCTTCTGCTACCAGAGAGCCATCGGCTGATGCCGGCCATGGTCGTTACCTCTAGTAAGGGGGTACCAGGTAGTATGGAGGCTGCTTCAACTCTCCTAAGTCAGCCAGATGTATTTAAGGCATGACACTCTTGAGCAACTTGGCATGCCATGAAATAGGAATCAGCGCAGGAGGGGGTGCCGGTTTCTTCAGGAACTTATTTTGCCTTCCTCTGTCAACTTTACTTCAGTCTATCTGTTTCCAGAGTATGTTCTTTGCTGCCATTCTAGTTGGACTCCAGTTATCCAATCCAGTGCACAGAACATGAGATATAATTAAAAAATCATTAAATATTTAAAACCATTAAATACAGCCATTAAGCTTCTATAAGATGAGACTGGAGAACAAAATTATGGCTTTAAATTCTTCCTTGTGAGCATCAAGGCACTGACAGAGAGAGATGTCTGTTATTTCATACCCAATGATGCCCTTAAGTATTCCTTATGCACATATGAAAATCGCAACCTACAGGAAATTACATTAGCTTTCCTAATGTAAATAAAAGTCGGTTATATCCATGTTTCAAAGGGGGAATTAAAGCCCAGGTTTCACTAGAATATTCATTTTTATTCCAGCCTAAAACTCAACAGCATACAAATAGATGAATTCAGCTCGTGAGAGAGCAAAGCCAATTTAATCTCTGGCTCCCCTGAGGTAAATGTAGTTCACGGTCCTGCCCCCACCCCAACCTCAGCTATAATCCCTGGCTCCTGGAGGTAAAAATGCACTGAAGTGAGGAAAATTCTGCAGCAGGATATAATGATCCAAAATGACAGGGACAATAATGACAATGAATTTCATGTCTCCCAGTCATGAGCTGGAGATGCTTGACTAGGCTGACTTCTACAATTAAATTGTTACAGGTACAGCAGGAGATGCAGTTAGCTGTGCGCTTTGGGGAACGATGCCTCTGGCAAAAGGCATATTGTGGAATCCAGACTCTTTTGTTAGGAACAAACTATTACTCCTCTAGGCAGGCACCCTCAGTTGTATGCTTAAATAAAAGAAATCCTGGGTTAAAGGCAAGTCTTTTAAGGTGTTGATTTTATCTACTTGGAAACCTTAAAAAAAAAAAAATCAATTACCCAATAACACAAAGGTGATTTGTTTCTTCTTTTTTGGTCTTATGCTTTTGTTTTTGTTTTTCCTTTGAGTCCCTGGAACATAAGTCAAACCTAAAGATGGTGCCTTTAATTCTCATTTACCCTATTTGCAAATACAGCTGTTGAACCGATTGGGTGTTACCAACTTTAATCTGACAGACACATTAATTTCTTCAGAGTAATAGAAATAGGTTGAATAAATAACCAAATAATGGGATTTACAAACAAAATATAGTCCTGTTCTGTGAGTTTGGGCTATGTGCTCCTTAATATAATCCTTGTAGGGTTGCTCCGATGACCTCTAAAGTTGATGGTGTGAGACTTCTGGGGCGCACAAGACCATCTCCTGGGTGTAGAAGAACATATTAGAACGTCTGCTTGGATATTTTGCTATCAAATGCCTTATAAATGTCTGTTTTTACATATGGTCCAAATGTCTGTAATATGTAAGTTCAAGTACTTCTATATATAAGTACAATATTGCAGGTATTTTACTTATCAATAAATTACTTACTGGGGCTATATACTGATGTTTACTTTACTTTGGGGAATACTGGACTTAATTTTCCTTCTTTGAACCACTGGGTTAGTAATTTGTCATCATTTTAAGTCTTTGATAACTGACTAATTTGAATGTTTTCAAGATAGATGTATCAGCTAGAGGAAAAATTCCCCCAGAAGAGGAAACATCACCAAATCCATTCCTTCATTTCTCAAGGTCCAATTTCTGTGAACTTTGATTGAGGGTTCTAAAAACTATTGACAAAAAGGGAGTATTCTCTTGGGAACCTCAACATTATCAAAATTTGGCATGATACATTAAAACTTGTTTCTTGCTTTTATTTTTATTTCCATCTTTAAAAAAATATAATAAATTTATTTTAAAATGTAAAGTACTTGTGTTTGCCAATAATTCTCAAGGCTCCTAACCTCTTTTTAAGATCCTTATTATTGTACACACTGAGGTATAAAATTATGTAAATATTATGTAAATATTGATGCATATAAAAGAATATAGTTAACACATATACGTATGTGTATATGTATACGTATATATGTATATATATGTATACACATGTATACATATATATACATCTCTCTATATATGTATATGTACACATCTATATGTATATACACATCTATATATACTAAGCTTTCACACCCTTATAGATGTGTAATATATATATATATATATATAGAGAGAGAGAGAGAGAGAGAGAGATGTATACACACACACACACACACACACACACACACACACACACACCCGGGAATCCACAAGTGACCTTAAAACCAAGAATATTATCAATACATTGAGGCTATTTGTGACTTCAAATTGTGAATACACCCCATTTCATCCTCTTGGCTCTTTCCTAGAAATTACTGCTATTATGAATTTTATTATTGGAAGTCTTTTTTTTTTTAATTATCCTCTGTCATCTTTTTTTGTCTTATGCAAATGTATTTGAAAATAATCTATTGGTTAGTTTTACTTTTAGTATAAGATGATGTATTTTGTAAGTTGATATAAACACTTTGGAAAACAAACACTTCTAATAAAGTTAAGCATACACACACCTTGTGATTCAGTAATTCTGTTACTAAATGTGTGCCCCAGAGAAACTCTGACACATGTCCACAGGGAGATATGTACAGAAAAGTTCACTGAAGCACAGGGTACAATTTCAAAAGGGAAATAATTCAAATATCCATCAAGAGACCAATGAATAAACAACCTGTGTATTCACATAATGGAGTAAAACAGCATTGGAAGTGAATGAACTCAGCTAAACTGAACAACGTGGATGAGTCTTAGAAAACTAATGTCGAAAGGGCATGATAACTCGTCCCACAAATATAAGAATCACAGTCATACTTGAAAACTGCTTTCCAAAGTGTCATAGTGTAGTTGAAACACTCAGCAATATGTAAGTACATGACTTAGGTTTACAAATTTTATTGAGCTTTGAGTCCCACCTTACAAATCTATGAATTTAGGCTTATAATACCTCATTCACAGTGTGTTTTGGGATCTAAATGAATTAATAAATATAACATAACTTCATAAGTATAAAACATTATTTAAATATTGCTTTATTTGGGTCGATTTTATGGATATTCTACAATATCCATAGTCTATAATATCCATAAAATTCACCAAATTTCTACTTTTCATGTCATAAAGTGAAGCATCAGTTGTACCAGTATCTCTTTATATATATATATATATTTGCAGATTCTTCCAGAAAAAAAATTTGCAAAACATTCTTAGGAGAAAGGAAAATTTTATGCAAATAGATATGTACCAGGTGAGTATATAACCTTTGAAATTTAAGGGTTAAAAAGCACAACATTTTAAAAGAACTTACTCTACAATTATCCACCTCTTAGACATTGATCTAAAACATATTTCATATTTCTTCCTGTGCATATGTAGTTTACGCTTACAGGTTAAATAATTTTTATCCTGATTTTCTGTTGCCATCTTTTCCATTGTACTTCTCCTCTTGTTATCTGTGAGTTAGATAAACGAAACTGGCATCATTGCTCATATAGCAGGCATATTATTTTGCCCCTGAATTCTGCCTTTTTGCTATTCAGTGTATCTGGATACCAACCAATGCTAAATGAAGTTTGACATGTACCCCTAAGAAACAAAAGTTATAAATTGTGGCTTCAAAGGAAACCTTGAATAAATAGGACACATTTGTGTCCACCCAGGCTAACATCTAACATATGCTTTAGCTTCCTGATGATGAGACAGAGCAAAATAGCCCCTAGGAAAGTTTGCAATTGTTTATTGCTCACTTGACCAGCATGTATTAAATACCAAGCTTTCGTACCCTTATAATTAGTTTTTAAGAAAATCAAAAGCACACAAAAGTAGATTTAATCAGGTGTAGCATACTGAGACAGTAATCATCCCTTTTCTACTTTGTATATACAAGCTTGAAAACAGTGCTAAAATTTATAATAATAGGCTATGTATGCATATAACTTGTTTGAGCAGATAGTTCTGGTGGGTTCATGGTAAGCTATCTGCCCCACACTCTGTTGCCCAACTGACCCTTTGTCTTCTACATGGAAGTATTGTTGACACACAACGTTACATTCATTTCAATTGTATCTTAGTTGGCTTTTTTTTTTAGAAAAGATGTAGGATCAATGGCAAAAGCTAATGTATCAAAAATCCCCATGCCCTCTTCCTCCCTGTTTACTCGTTCTTCCAAAATATATATATATATATTATATATGTAATATATATAATATATATATGTTATATAAGTTATATAACTTATAATTTATATATAGTTTTTCTACTATTTTCCAGACATTATATCTGGCATTAGGGCCAAATGCATTAAAGACAAAAGAGTTCTGAGATTTCAGGTTTTGAGAGAGTTCACTGCATATATGCCAAATATTGTGCCCAACACATGGTTTCTACGGCCAACAGTGTTTTACATTTGTGTAGCAGAGTATGGTTTTCAGAACATTTTTTTTTTCTCATAAATGATCTTGGTTGACCCAGCTCAGTTATGTATGCTAGAATGGGATATTATGGTTCCTATTTTGTGGGGGAAAGAGAATCATTGATAAATATCTGGATCAGTATTTTAAATATGTGAGGATGTGAAGGTTTGTTTTATTTGTTTGTAAGAAACAGAAAAGAAAAGAAAAAGAACTGTCCAAAATGTAGATTGATAACATTATGGCTTTTTTAGCTACCATTAGGTGTTAAGTATGTCACACACTTTAACAAAAAATACAGCCCAGTAGTTCAACAAAGCATACACAGTTTTATTAAGAGAAAGTTCTAACATAATGTAGAAGTAATAAGCATGATAAAATGGACTTCCAGTTTGGACCTTTACAAACTCATGGCTAAACTTCATCTGTACTCTTATATACTCTCCCCTGCCCTCCAGAGAACAAATATTTTTCATCCATGAATATTTTAGTCCGTATCCTTTTGTAAAAAAAAAAAATATTGAAGTATAATTGATATACAGTGTTGTATTAGTTTCAGGTGTACAACATATTGATTCAACAATTCTGTACGTTATTCAGTGCTCACCACTGGTAACTGTAGTCACCATCTGTCACATGCAACATAATTATAACATTATTGACTATGTTGCTGTAAGTACAGCATTTCATCTCCATGACTTGTTTCATAACCCCAAGCGTGCACCTCTTAAATCTGTTGTTAAAGACTTAAAAAAAAATACAACCACATCTAAAATGTTTTAAAAATAATTTCTTAATATCTGATATCCGTTCATGTTCACATGTTCCCTATAGTCTTATAACTTTAATCGGCTCCTGATTTAAAAATCAACCCATAAAACAAACAAAATCCTAGTTAAGGTTCACGTACGCCAATAAAGAAAGTCCTCTTATAACTAATAGGTTTCCCCTCCATTCCTTTGTTTTCTCCTTCATTTAATGGTACTTCTGTATTTTCTGTACAGGTAGCAGTTAGGCTTGTTCCAATCATCTGTTGCTGCATAAGAAACAACACCCAAACTTAGTGGCTTAAAATGTTAATGGACCCTCTCACAGTTGTGAGGATGGGGAACTCAGCTGGGTGTTTCCCACTTGGGATCCCTCATATAGTTGCAATGAGATGGTCGTTGAGGCAGGAGCACTAAGAGCTTTCTTACTTACACGTCTGGCTCCTGGGCTGAGAAGACTGGTCAGCTGAGAGCTGGCTGGCCCAGCATCTCTCTCTCACCGTGGCTTTTCCATGTGGCTAGCTTGGACTTTCTCATGGGGTAGTGACACTTCTTCCGTGGTGACTGGCTTACCGCAATGAGCATACCAAGGGACCAACGCATAAATGCAAGACTCTTCAGACCTAGCCTTGGAAATCACACAGTGTCGCTTCCACCACACTCTGCTATTAAAGTGAATCACAGGGACAGCCCAGATTTAAGGGGTAGAATATTACAAAAGTAATAGCAGCATAATTTATTGGGGAGAGGAGAGCCATCTTTGATGACTAGCTACAAAGAAGCTGGATCAAATTGTTTTGTCAAAAATACTTTTTAAGCAGCGGTGTGAATTTCCATGACACGTCTTCCTGCTGCTTCTTTTGTTGTTGTTGTTGTTGTTGTTGTTGTTGTTGTTGTTTAATTCAGTCATTATCATCATTGCCTAGGTCAGTACCAGTATCTTATTAGAGGTTCAGGGTACTTTTCCAGCTGCCTTTCCAACTTCATTTATTATTATTTGGATTACTTATAATTTCCCTGCCTTACCTCTTTGCCTACCTTGAGGCACATTTTGTATAAAACGTCTATGTTTAATGTGTGTCAATTGATTAGTGATGCCCAGATTCCCTATCTCTGGCCTATGGGCACCTTCTCAAGTTGGCTCCTAAGCTGTTTTAACATGCTGTCAGTGGCCTATGATGACTTCTCTGCCATCTGCTATGACAAGATATTTCAGACTCATCCTGAAGCTTTTCTGCCCTAGACCCCAGGAAGCATAAAGTTTTGAAAAGATGAATTTAAAATTCTTCTCGGACCCACATTTCATGGAATTAAATTTTATACCCATGTTAGCTCTTAGAACAAAATACATCCGTCAGTGTGGCCTTAGCCATCAGTAAGCCATATTTTCAAGTTGTTTTTCTTTTGTGAAAGAAAAGTGAAATCTTATTTCCTTTCTTTGGACACCACAAAACAATGGCACATCCATTAGTTTTATCTGCATGGAGAGCTTAAAATTAGGCTGTCTCAAATGCTATCATTATCATTATGTAAAATATGCTCTATTTGTTTAAATTTGCTAAAACCTAGTTCGTATCATCTGCTTGTGTTGAATGCCAATCTGCTTGGTCAGGCTAAATGTTCATGTTAATTATAGTCTTTTAAGTAGATGGGACTGTTTGATCCTAAACATGAAATTATATATTTCTCAGTAAAATTTTACTGTTATATTCTTTATATTGATGGGACACTTTAAAATGCTTGGGCACGGAACTAATTACTTGTAGCTTACAGTTAAGATGTAAAAGTTAGGAGGGTTTTCTACTTTTGCTTTAGAGACATTAGCAAAACATATGCCAAGAAATGTATAGTTCAGTGTGCTATATATTGAAGCTTACAGTAACTGTCCAGTGCAGTTGTCTCGAATAATTCTTCAGAAATACAATCCAATAGATCACATCTGGAAAGAAGGTAGGGGGAAGAAATAATCATCATTGGCACTTAGGGAAATAAATAGGAAATAAAAGGCTGTAATGATTGGTCTTCAGGAACTGATTTTCCTGCCATTTGATTGCATGACAGTGTAATGTCTCACATGGCTGTTGGCAGAGCCCCTAGATTCCCACTGATCTACCCACTTACCGTGTTTTGTAGCATTCTTTCAAGGGGATCCAAAGTCTTTGCCAACATAAATGTTTAGAAAAAGAAAGAGAAAGAAACAGCAGTCAAGTCCATTTTGGAGCTGTTCTGCACCCAACACACACAGCTTTCTTAGTGTAGTGGAAAGCCAAACTTATGTCCAGCTTACAAGAAATAGCAGTAATAAAAACGTCTCTGCAATAAAAAAGTCCCACAGTTTAGTTTCAACTGCCAATTCTATAGCCAAGCCCTGGTGACACAATATAGAAAAACTGAAAAAAAAAAAAAAGTCAATGGTACATAGTTTTTATAAATAAAACTAACACCTTAGTAGATTATATTCTCTGGAACCAAATAGAACACTATATTAGAATGTGAATTTCAAATGGGTTTCATTATTACTATTAATACTTACTCATATCACACTCTATATTAGTAAAACACCCCTTAGATCATTATATCCGCCCACAGAAAACATGAACCACACAACACCTACTTTTCTTTTTATACTTAGCTCTGCACATTAAACACACACACACACACACACACACACACACACACACACACACAAAACTGACTTCCCATGCAGCTTCTGTAACTACTGCTCCTTTACTGTCCAAAACCAAAGAGGTAACCTTGCATTCATTGGAAAAGTAGTACCAATATGCAATTTGCTATCCATTCAGAAGAATAAGGCTTTGGGAAGAAAATGATGAAAGAACACAATAAGCAGGTGAACAACTAGCAGATTAAGAACAAAATCAAATAACTTGTACTTTATGTATTTTGTTTTTTGTACTTTATGTCAGAGATGATTAATATATAACTCTCAATTCACTTGGGATAGGTAATCACAAAGCCTCTCAGTAAACCAGAAACTTCATCATATTTTTCAGGAGTTTTAAATCCTTCTACATTTTAACCTGAGAAATACAATAATGAACACACTTGGTGATTCATGCAGGGTTACTTTCCTTCAGAAAGGACAAAGTTTGAAAGATACCTGAGAAGAGGCTTCAGAAAGTTCTCTTGATAATATTCTGTATACAAAACCCTGTGAGCTACCTCAAATCTGTTTTGGTAAAAGAGGAGGTGCAAATACATTATTGTTGAAAAAGTAATCTGAATAACTCAGGAGAAATTCATTATTTCTACCCCCTTAAAGGAATAAAATAAACCCAAATTCTCTTTCAACAGCAGCCTCTGCAAACAGTATGTTAAAAAGTAAGTAATAGTACATGCTAGTTATTAGAAATACATAAAGCAAGATTAATGTATATTTTTATGTTTACCCTCTATCTTCAACTTGCATGTTTCTTTTTTCAATCACATCTTTTGGTAAGACTAGTGTCTTCATGATCCTTAAGCATGAATAAAGAGAGAAAAACATTTCTCCACTGAGTCATGTCTGGTTTGTTTTCAGTAGCAAAACACCCTATTTAAAAGAAGCTCCGTGTAAAAATTATCAATAAACATACTGAAATATATACTTTAGAATGATATTTAAAACACATAAATACCTAAATGATATTAAATACCTCACTCAGTAGGCTTTGATTCTTTTAATTTGCTACATTTGTTGCTTAATGTAACCTTGGTCCTTCTCCTCACCCCTCCCCAAATGTGAATAGAATTGATTCACCCCCCAAATTTTAATTTAGAAAACACTTATCTACATTCCTCCCCTTTGTGTTATTAAGTGTCTTTTGTTCAGCAAGCCTGTGGCTGTTTCCAGGTGCTATTGGGGGCTCTCTGTGTGCTGGGTGGGTCTATGTTTGACCCCCCCCACCTCTCCTCTAGTGCTCCCCAAGCAGCAGATTTTGAGTGGGTACTTTTCCCTCATTATTTGTACTTTTCGAGCTACAAGTTTCAGACTATTTCCCTCTCTTTAAAAAAACAAAAACAAAAAAAACAAAAAAATTTTCATGTTTTATTTTTGAGAGAGAGAGTGCAAGAGAGGGAGGGGCAGAGAGAGAGGGAGACACAGAATCTGAAGCAGGCTCCAGGCTCTGAGCTGTCATTACAGAGCCCGACGCGGGACTCGAACCCATGAAGAGTGAGGTCATGACCTGAGCCGAAGTTGGACACTTAACTGACTGAGCCACCTAGGCACCCCAGACTATTTCCCCCTCTTAATTCACTTTGAATTTTGGCATTTTAACTATTTTTCACAGATACTGAACTGGAGATTTTAGAAACAGAGGAAAACCCAGATCCTATCAGCTCTTTTATTGAAATTATTCTGCTGGCTACAGATATTAGAGAGCAGTGCTGCCCAGAAACCAGAGGAAACCAAGTCACAGAAATTCCAAGCATAACCATCCAAGTGATAGGAACTTAGAAGGCTATTGAGTGGTAGAGAGCTTGCAGGAATAAAATCTTCCCTAATTTTCACCTCTACCACCTGCATTTGATATAGAAATGTGTTTTGTATCTAATTGGACAGAGTCACACATTAAAATAAGTTGCCATCAAGGTTTTCCGGACTCACACTAAGGGACGGCTCTAGCACTTGGGAAGGGAGGCGTCCGTGTGTGATGGCAGGGCTCTAATAGCATGTGGGACCTGAAGTTGTCCCCAGACCTTCAGATCGCTCCTGTCTCCACAAGAAGGGAGGTCTCTGTTTGCATCCTTCAGCCACTGAGCAAGGAGTGCTTCCTTCCTGGTCAGTAGGTTTGTGACCGCTCCATGGGTTTGTGATTGCTTTCAGTTTTCTTTGTGTCCAGATCGAACCAGGAGTCCTCTAGAAAATTCCGTACTATCGCAACACCAAGGAGCACTTGGATTGATTGCGGCGGTCTCTGTAGGTATGGTTGGTTAATCTACTAAAGGGAAATAAGAGCTGAGCAGTCAGATTTTCCTCCATCAGCTCCTGAGCTATGATATCTTGTGAGGGAATGTTGGAGAATGGCGTGAGAGCTGCAGTTGAATTTGAGTCTCCGGCTCCCAGATTGCTGGCCTTCTTGCCCAGCCTACATCTCACCACTCAGCCTTTTAATCCGTTACAGAATCTGATTCTGTCAGGAGGGCTTCAGGTCTAGATCTTTACCTGGTGTGGATAACTCTGCTCTCGAGAAGTTAGTGACAAGCCCCAGGATGTGAAAAAATGGTTTCCATGTGAATACTGCTGAACTTCCTGATGATTCTTGGGAAGAGGCTGACTGAATGTTAACATGTTACTTCTGAGTTGAAATGCGCTACTGTAGATCTAGGCTTGCATCATATTACTGCCATGTCTGTGTAGACTCCAAAAATCAGTGTCAGTACTTTCCAAGGTTTTCTTTTCTTTACTTCTGTACTCTCTTCTTCCTTAAGTTTGGCCTTAACATTTTGGTCTTGGGATGTTTTCAATGACTGTAAGGGAAGCAATACCTTGCATGGCAAGTTGAAATAATGTGATTCGTTATTAAGACTCGTATCTTTCTAGACAGGATAGTATTCTTCACTGCATTCTTTATATGACTAGCAATTTTATTTATTTATTTATCTATCTATTCAGCATATCATATATTAGCACCATATCTATAGGTAATATGATAGGTACTAGAGATACAAGAATTACAGGAAATGCTTCGTTTCCTCAAAAAGCTCTTTGACTGTTAGAGGATACAGACGAGCCAATGGTGATTTCTAGTACTGCGTGAGAAGTTCTGTGAGAGGCATATACCTAAGGTGGGTGTGTTTGTGGGGGGGATCTAGAAAAGCTTCCTTAAGTAATAATTTGCTGAACTTTAAGAATGAGTAGTATAGCCAGGTAAAGTCGTTGGGGAGGCTGTATAAGGGAACATTGTGGCCAAAGGCATGAAGGAATGTGGAATGCAGGAAGCAGTTGAATAGAGCGTGAGCTTCTGTAGGGTGAGTAGAGGTGTGGAGGCACAAAAAGGGCCTGGATCATGGAGGACTGGGTATGCCATGCTAAGGAGTTTATTTTGACTTCGGCAGGCAGTGGGCATGCAGTGAATGAAAGCAACATTTGATGCAGGGAACTCAGGATCTAGGGATGTATCGGAGTGATTTATGGGAAAGTCTTGGGTAAGATTTTATGCTGATGTGAAGGAAAGGAACCCAGGCTGAGAGAGGGTAGAGACACAGGAAAGAGAAAGTATAATACATTGAACAATATTCATCTTTTTGCTCACACTTCCTGGATAACTGCAGTATTCACTGACTAGATTTTCTTATTTATTTATTTATTTATTTATTTATTTATTTATTTATTTTTGATAGCTGTTTTTATGGCTTGGCTTTTTTACTTATAGGTCTGCCCTTTTTGGTCTTTTGTTAAGTCTTCCTCAATTTGAAAGTGAAATAGTAAACTAATGTCAAATGTTTTCCAAATTCTGTTTTAAGAATAATCCAGGTCTTTCAAAACTTCAGTAATGTGGGCTGTAAAAAAAAAAAAAAAAAAAAATCTGTAACTGCCCAACTGGTTTATGTCAACATTTTGGAAAGAATATCAGTCTTTAAAATGGCGATAGAGATACAAACCCCCAGGGGAGTGAAGAATGCCTGGTGCATGCTAATTTTGTACTTATCCAGGTGGAAGAGAGAGAGGAATAGCCAAAGCTATAGATAGAACACAGGGATGTCAATTGCAACCTGGTGTCAGTTTGGGCTTGGCTCTCTTCACTAATCCCATATCAAAATGTTAGTGGTTTACTTATTTATTTCGAACCTGAGTCATATTAAGATCTTATTTGACAAATCTCATTTTGATTTATAGTCTGCGCTTTTGGCATGTGCTTTAATGGCATTAGCCAACTCTAGAAACATACTGAATTCATTATGTACCTTATGTATGTAAGTAGTAATACTTCCTTTTAATGAACATACGGTCACATCAAAGTGCTGTGGAGTGGTTTTACAAAAGCGTCTTTGTGCAGCATTCCTCAGAAGTTCGAGACGTGTGTTAAGTGGAAGACTAATATGCTGTATTTCAAGTTATATTTTAGTGGAGTAATATATTATAATTTTGCCCTCTCCTTCAGGTGAACAGACTGTTAGAGTCCGTTTGGGTCTTTGATTCTTAGGCTTAAGTGTTTAATTAGAATCCAGCATTTTTGATGTATAAATTTTTGCAAACAGATGAATTAAAAACTCATCAAATAAAATCAACTTGGAATATGTATCTTGAACTAGGATATTGATAAAGGTAGATGAGTGACTCTTTTTCTTCTTTGCTGTAAGTGGTAAGAGATTCACAGAACCTGCTTTTATAGCTAGCTCTGTATGTGGCAGCTACACCTTGGCCATGTCTGCTGAAACGTTTCTTGTCCTTGCAGTATGGACTGCCTTTAATGACTTTGAAGGGCAGGGCTTTCCCAAGGCAAGCTGGTAGGAGAAGTGAACCAGGAACGATCTGGCCTGACTATGAGCAGTCTTCCAAAAGGGAGTGACTGTCTGCTGTCTTAGTACTCCTCATCTCAGTCCTTGTCAGTGGAGGAGGCGGACTGAGCAGGGAAGCAGTGTTCTCAGTGAAGTGATGACCTGTGGAGTCAAGTGCATAACAGCATCTTGGGGATTCTTTAGGAGAAAGCACAGCATGTGTGTGTTTGTGTGTTTGTTGGGGGGGGGGGGGGGTGGGTGGTCTATGGCAGACACTAGGCATCCTCCTGAAATGGAGAGACAGAGGCCAGTTCTTGAGGGAAGAGCTAGGCAGAACGTCAGAGCTCTGGCCACGTAAGTTTGAGATGAGAGCAGAGTTCTAGTACAGGTAGGAACCTAGGGGTGCAAAGCAGATATTGTGCAGACTTCTTATGCTTGCTGTGTCTGGCAGGGGACACTATAGCCTGGTAAGCACCAGGGATTCCTTGTCTAAGGGTTCCCTGAAGGTAGGTAACAGTTTGTAGGCAAATTCTAATGCTGGAGGGATGAGACTCCTATATTGCCAAGTATGATCAAGACTGACTCAGGATTGACTCAGGGGCTGCTTAAGTCTGAGCCAGGATCTATCTTTGACAATAGCCACTGACGAGCATTTCCAGGAAGACTTTGAGAATTGCTGGGAATATGGGCAAGAAACCCAACTCACTGAAGTATGGTATTTGACTATTTTTTTCATTATAAAATAAAAGGGAAAACATTAGTAATAGTCTTGATATATCCCAGCCTTGTATTTAAAAGTTGTAAGTAAAGCTAAAAATATATTTTTTCAATGTGACGTGCCATTGTATGATATCTAAATTTATCATTACTATTTTTATATTATATGAGATGACTAGAAGTGTGAGGGTGTGGGTAGTTTCTGTTGGTTGGTTTCATTGGGGTTTTTTGTTTGTTTGTTTTTTTCCATTTGAACCTTGCTGTATCTTACCATTCTGTAGCATTTCAGAGACAAGGAGAAGATTTTTTGACATTCGTTGAGGTCTTTTATGGTGAAACAACTGTTTTAATGGTACTATTTTTAATATTAAATTATGTAATAGTTTGTCAAAAGTGAGCCTGTAACCTATTTTTGAATCATTCATTTTTTAATTTTCTTACGTATTTATTGAGTGCAGATTTGAATAAAACTCCCTAGGATATTAGAAATGTCTTCTCAAGTACAGGGAGGCATTGATTAGCTCTGTAGTCCTTTTTTTCCCCCTTGAAGGGGACTTTCTGAACAACTTGGTGTGAAAATGTGGACAACACATGACAGGGTAAAGGAAACTCCACCTGAACCAAATGAACCATACATTTGTTATTGGGAGACTAGCTCAGCATAATGGTGGTGCTGGCAGCAAAAATAAACCAACTTCCCTCACTCCCTTCCTTCTATCCTTTCTTTCTCTTCCTCTTTTAAAAATTTACATTTTTTCCAGCTTTATTGAGGTATAAGTAAGAAAATTATAAGGTATTTAAAGTGTACAGTGTGATGATTTGATATATGTATACATTGTGAAAGGATACTCATTGTATTGAGTTACAAATTTTTAACTTTTTATTCTCAAAATGTGCAAAGGTATACAAAAGGAGAAGAGAATTTTGGACTTAAACGTACTGTCTCCACCTAGAACAATTGTCAACTCATGGGTAATCTTAACCTATTTTTTTTTTCCTTTCACCTTCTCTCTCTCTCTCTCTCTCTCTCTCTCTCTCTCTCTCTCTCTCTTCATCTCTCTCTCTCTCTCTCTCTCTCTCTCTCTCTCTCTCATATTTTTTCCCTCTAGAGCAGAGGTCAAATCCCTGCCTGCCTCTTATTTTGTGGGCTGAGAATGATTTTTACATTTATAATGGTTAAATTATGTGGCACAAAATTGTATAAAATTTACATTTTAGCATGTTCATTTGTTTGGGTAATGTCCACAACAGAGTTGAGTACATCAATAGAGATCATATAGCCTTTACATAAAAAGTGCACCATCCCCAACTTAGAACATTTTAAAGTATAGTTAACTTATAAGGGCATTCTTCTTTTTTTTTTAAACTTTTATTTAAAAAAAATAAAAAAGCCGTTATTACAGCCAGCCTAATCAAAGACAATTTTCAGTATCCTCCAGTATATCCATGTTCAAGTTTTATTTGAGATGTAGTTTGGCCACCTAGAAGTTGAAGTATCATTGAAGGACAGAATAATGAAATAAAATGTGTGTGTGTGTGTGTGTGTGTGTGTGTGCATGTGTGTGTGTGTGTGTAAAGGGATTTTTTTTAAACTCGGAAATGTGCATTTTCTTTTTTTTTTTTTTAACTTTTTTAATGCTTATTTATTCTAAAGAAAGAGAGAGAGAGAGAGAGACCAAGTGTGAGAGGAGGAGGGACAGAGAGAGAGGGAGACACAGAATCTGAAGCAGGCTCCAGGCTCTGAGCTGTCAGCACAGAGCCCGATGCCGGGCTTAAACTCACGAACTGTGAGATCGTGACCTGAGCTGAAGTTGGACGCTTAACCCACTGAGCCATCCAGGCGCCCCTGAAATGTGCATTTTCAAATGAGATAATAGAATGCAATTATCTAAGTTATTTTTCTTTTTTTTTTAATTTTTTTTTTGTTTAATGTTTATTTATTTTTTAAGACAGAGAGAGAAAGAGCATGAACAGGGAGGGTCAGAGAGAGAGGGAGACACAGAATCTGAAGCAGGCTCTGGGCTCCGAGCTGTCAGCACAGAGCCCGATGCGGGGCTCGAACCTACGGACCGCGAGATCATGACCTGGGCCGAAGTCGGACGCTCAACCGACTGAGCCACCCAGGCGCCCCAGTCTAAGTTATTTTTCTAGCCTTTTTAAAAGTATGGGTAGTCATACTGAGTCATTGGCAATTTACAACTCAAGCTATTTTCTCAAAGCAGAATATCTTTTTTCTTACTATGGCTAGTTTATTTTTTCTCCTCCGTGTTTAACTTTACAGAAGAACAAATCTGTTGGCTTTAAAAATATGGCTAGAGCATCTGGCATAGTATTTGATGATTGTGTTTGCAATATTGACATCATTTCATTGATAACTGCATTGTGCATAAACTTTGTCTTTTCATCTATCTATTCTACTAGCTGTTAGGAGGTAGTTAAGTGGCAGCAAAGCGAGGGCTATGTCAAGCTCATTCTCACAGCCTTTACACCTCAGTCTTCTGCCTCAGCATATGATCATGATTGTGAAGGTTGAGAGTATCTATTATTTTCATTTCTCTCAGGGTGGTCAGGCTCTGCTAAGTTGATGATTACTAGCCAAACTCACAGGCTATTGAATTATAAATGGATTATTTTAGACAACAAATAGGTTAGCACCTTCCAACATACCAAGTACCAATTGTCCTGGATGCAGGTAAATTGGTGGTGGTGATAGTTGGGGTGGATAGAATTAAGTCCCTGGTCTTCATTTATTGATTCTTATGGGAAACCAAATACCCCTTGTAGATCAGATGAGTCATAATTACTGTTGGAAAAAAAAAAAAAATCCAGTAGGGCAAACTTACTTGAATAACCAAACTAAGATCAGAATTTTGCTTAGTAAATATCAAGTTCAAGTAGAAGCTGTTGGATATTCTTACTACAGTTTGAAACAATGCCTGTTAGATATATTTGTCAAATGAGTCTGAGGTTTTGTTTTTATAGTTAAAAAGAGTTCAATTCTTACTTGTCTTCCTCTTTTAGAGTTTCAAGCCCCAAATAAAGTTTCTCAGTAAACACTGAATATGGGTTACTAAGAGATATTCTGAAAACTGAGGAATATTTATGATTTGGATAACAAATAAAAGACTATCTCAAACAAAAGGGAAGGGAAGGTAAATTTAGTAGAAGGGAATGTTTTTTAACAGTAATAGCTTCATTCTTAGAAGGCTTCCCGGTTGACAAATGCTTCCGCTTATGGATTAATTGGATCATTGCAGTTACTCTAGAAGGTCGGCACAGAGCTTGGTGTTAACCTTATTTTGCAGATGAAAAAACAGATTCTGTGGGGCAAAAGGACCAGGCCCAGAATCAAGTCAGTCTGTGGCACGTGGGTCCTGAACGCAGGTATTCTGAGTCTCCAGCCCCCGGGTTCTCCCCGGGCGCCTAGAATTAGCCTGCTTTTCATGTTAATGTGACAGTACGCATTCTCTTCAATCAGTACATTGGGGTCTGGTCAGACTGATTTGATAACAATTTGATAAGGTGTGGAATCTTCCTGTGATTAGAGAGAGAAATCTGATAAGATACAGGACTCGCCATGCAACAGATAAAGGTTCTCAAAAGGCTGCTTCCAGTTAGAATTCCCCAGCCGGCCCTCAGCACACGGTTGCATGTATTTATTATGTAGCTCACACTCAGAATGGCCCCTGGGGCTGGTTGAACCATTCCAGCCGGTTTGTAAAAAGTTGTGTGCATAAACTCACACACAAATGAGGAGACGGGCACTGAAAGGTGGTTCCGTGTAAGTGAAAGGATTCTTTCACTCACTTTTGCCTGTCCCGTTTCCCATTAAAGGGCTTCTGCTTTGTTACAGAATTAGATTCTCAAGTTTCCAGTTCGTTTCTTTGAAGTTTTATGAGCGCTATGTAGAAAATTGGTAGAGCTGGCAGGAACCTGAGAGATCTCAAAGTTCCATTCTGTGGCTCAAGCGATGAGGAAACTGAGGCAGGGGTTGGGACTTGCCTAGATTTTTAGGCACAGGCCTTGAGCAAGAGGCAGAAATGCTGGGAAGGCTGAAGACATAGCCTGAAAAATGAGGGCCCCAAAATTATTTGTGGCAACCAACGCCACAGATGCCATCCTGTGCCTGCACTGGTCCACCGAAGACTTTTAGTGCTGATTATTGTGTGTCACCTCTTGTTCTGCCATCGCCGCAGGCGTCTCTGCCACTGCCACCCCCTAGAAAGGGGTGATGCTGCTGCTGTTTGCCTCCCCCTTCATACTGGATTTCTCATGGTCCCATGCTCTGGGTCACTAGCTCTAGGTTGAAGTCTGCCGAGAGCCTCTGATTGGAGCCAGTTCGGAAGCCTGAGTCTCAGCGGACCTTCTTTCTCTCCTGTGGGAGGTGGAGCCTTGAGCCCCTCTGTGAAACTTACATGGTGGAGAGAAGGGAGTTAGTTGCTGGGAAGCAAAAGCAAACAATATCCACACGATTAGCTGTAATAGTGGCTAATCGGTTAGTGGCTGCTGGAGGAATTAGAACTTGGTTCTTTTGATTTTTCCCAATTTGTAGCAAGTGTTGATCTCCTTTATAAAGACTGGCAGAGACTCCCTATTTTTAAGAGAAAATGAAGTCAGCTGCATTAAGATTTGGTTATTCTGATATTTTGAAATGCTTATCCTGTCAATGCTGTTTTCCACTGGATTGAAAACCACTTCCCTGTCTTTCTATCCACTGTGGCATACGAAAAAGAATAGTTGTTCCTCAGTGGTAAAAAGTGATGAGAGAGAAAAAGAGCAAACCGTATTCACGAAGTGCAGAGATTAGAGATCAGTTGTTACACATTTCAAGGAAAGTTTGTCACAATGAGCGGTAAACCATTTCGAACTAGAAAGTAAACACAGCGTTTTTGTTTTTATTTTTGAAGTATTTTAGGTTGTAGCCATATCTTCCAATTAAGGTGTAAAGGCATCTTGACTTTCCAGGAAATTTTTTTTTTAACCTTTTAATAATAGTTAATATCTGTTGAGAGCCATTATGTTGTAACATACATTAGTTATCTTACTTATTCCTCACATTAACCCCATGTCAACCCCATTGCCATTCCCCTTGTGTAGATGACCGAATGGAACCTTAGATAAAGCAACTAGCGTGAGGTCTCATCGTTGGTAGGGAATGGACTTGACCAGAAGCACACGTTCCTATGAAATACACCTTGCAATCTTCTTAGAACATAGGAAGAGACAAGAAGATGTGTGTGGAGTGCTATTCTTGGTGATATCTTAGGAAAACGGCAGAGGAAAGAGAAAGGAAATATGGTTGAGTATTGAAGGGCCTTTTTGGAACTTGTGACTTTTCCAAGTTAGACTGAAAATTTGCTCTTGTGTCGCAGAACCCTGGAGCGGCTGGACCAATCTGTTTTAATTTCTGCTCCCCACAGTGATCCTGAGCTCCATGCCTGGCACATAGTAGGTGTTTGTGAAACATTGGTAAGAGAAATAAGTCTCAAGCATCCTCAGGACAGTTATTTTGGGTTAATAACTCCCAGACCATAGGGCTCAGGAAATGAAGGCCCTCACCGTCAAAGCTAGATATGCTAAGATAGTGAATCAGTGGCTTTGGTGCATTTCCCAAACAACCGAGGAAGATTACCTCTGGTTTTAGGCCACGTATTGTAAGGTCTATAAAAGCCTCTCTATAGTGTGTCTGGCTGACTGACTTTACAACTTCATTTCAATTAATTTTTGTCTCATTACTTCTTTTCTCTTTTTCTCCCTTCAAAGTACAAAAGCCTGTTTTTGGCTTGTCCTAGAGAGAGAATTAATTGCCCTGGGGAGGCACCCAAGGGGAGGGGTCTTCACTGTAAATTGGATGTATAGCGCATTTTTGCACATATATGGATAATGCACACCCAGAGCATTCCATTTGCAGTTACATGTGGTTATATTTTTGTTCAACTCTAGCTACATTCCCAAGTGTCTGAAAAGTAGAAAACTTACTCTTCATTAGGTTCCTTTAAAACTTTTTTCAAGAAAGGAAAGTCCTGAGGGTATAGAAACTTTACGTACTTCAATATGTCACGTTAAGGCACTTCACAATGTTTCGTTTACAGGAGGCCAAAGACCACAGATCCACGCTGATTGCTAATTATTCAGATTGTAAATAGCTTGTTCAAGAACTTAGGGTGAGACAAAAGAAACAGGAAGGAACAAAAGGCCCACAATAATGAAAAGGATATTGTGAAGAGAAAGGCTGGGTAGAATTATGATGCAGGTCACATCCTGTGCCTGTATTTAATTGTACCTTTGTATTTAATAATAAAAATGATTACATGCTCCGTGCTAACAGGTGTCCCTTCCGGAGAACGGTAGTGTGGATAAGTGACAGCAAATTACTCCAATTCATAAACTTTGAATATGATGCTTTTATTTTGAGTTTTTCCGGTCTATACTAGAAGACATTTTCTGCAGAAGTATACATCAAACCAAGATGATTTTAACACTTAATTCCTGATTAGTATGTGTAAAATATAGATGAATACTTTGAAGTACGCATGAGAAAAAAAGTTACTTTACAGGCCCTATTTAATGAAACGGGGTTGTGCTAATGCCACGTCGCATTTCTGATAGTTTATGCTTCATATAAGCTTTGGATATAATTGCAAATTAGCAGTGATTAAAGTTTATAGTTGGTGGCCTTGCTGTTAGGGCTTAATTGCCTTGTCTGCATGTTCTCTACTTCTTGTTAATCTGGGCTGCCTCTCCTGACTGCCCTGCCTAAAATATAACTCCTGCACCAAGGATTTGCTCTCCCTGCCCCAGATTTTTCCCTCCATTGCCATTGTTGTGATTTCTAATCATCTTACCAGTTGATTTTAGTTGATTTCATCCGTCTTCCCATTACAGCGTGGTTCCATAATGCAAAAGACTAGGGTAATCCTATTCTCCCTACTCAGTGGACCCCTAAGCCTAGAATCGTGTCTGGCTCACAGTATGTACTCAGTAGTTGTTAAAGGGATCTGCCACCTGCTGTCCTAATCATACATCAAACCCTCGTTTGCTTTAACTTTACCACTGGCCTTCTCCTTTTGCTTGTGTTTTCACCAGAGATCTTGCGATAGAAGACATCCTGTTTCCACTGTCTGCTGGGCAGCTAGGTAGAGAGACAGTAGTTCCTTGGTTTAGTGGAGACCACAGCTATGGAGGGTAGAATTGAGTGGTCAGCAGCTGTTCCTAGAATCTCTTAGTCTTGAGCACATTTCCCTTATTTGAGCAGTGTCTGACCTGTGATTTCTGTAATCATGTACATTTACTCATTTATTCACTCAGCGCATTTTTGAATATCTACCAGGCAGCAAATGCTGTGGTAGGTACTAGGAAAGCAAAATGGAATAAGGTGCACTCTGTTCTTTTAGGAACATGTTATTAGAACCAAGGTTCTCTAGACCTGAAACGGTGCCTCTTTAGGGGTCTGTTGGAGACCTGATTTCTAGCACGGTTTCTGACACATTAAAAGCATTAGTACATATTTGCTCAATAAATGAGTGAGCGTTGAATGCAAATATTTAGAAAATAGTTTGTGGTGTAAAAAGTGTAGGTTCAAAGTGTGCCGGAAGCAGAGAGTAGAGAAGGCTATTGGGCCTGAGAGGAGTCAGGGAAGGTTTCATGAAGAAAAGATGAAAGTTGAATAGGCTACCAGGTAGGATAGGATGTCTCATGGAGTAGGGACACCATAAGCAAAAAGAACAGCAGAGGCGTTTGAAAATGGCACTAGAGTCAGCCCAGAGATTTAGAGTCCGTGTGAGGAGGTCATGGGCTTTGAGGCTCTTGGAACCATTAATTCCCTTATTCAGGTACCTCTTGCTCTAACTAGCTCTGTGGCACAGCCTAATCATCTTACTCCCATTTATTTTATACCATTTCTATGGGAAAATGAGTTGTGTTCAAAAATCACCATCTTAGAAGGCAGTTTTGAAGATAGAACGTATTTTTAATCAGGATTAATTTTATTAGAAAATTGCCTACACTGCCTGTATAAATTCTCTATTGCCACAATTCCACATAACAAACAACCATAAACCCCCAAGAGTATAAAAACAGTTAGGATTTATTGTTCATGCACTGGGGTGGTCCTCTAGGTGGTTCTTCTGATCTTGTCTGGGGTTGGCTCAGGGATTCTTCTGGTTTCCCCAGAATTTGCACTAGTGTCTAGAGGTGTTGACTGCCAACCGATGCAGAATGGCCTTGGCTGAGATGACTGGGGGCAACTTGCCACATGCCTCTCATCGCCCTCCTGGTACCAGCAGCCTAGCCTGGGTGCGTCTTTTGGCTTTGTAGAGCCTCCTTTTTAAAAGCACATCGATTAGTATCCCATTGACCCAAACAATTTCACGTGGCTGAGTCCAGGGTTAGAGTGGGAGAGGACACTGAAGATTCATAGCAAGGGGTTACAGGGAGGTATGAGGAATTTTTTGCAATATACTGCATAGCCCACAAAAGCCATTCAAATCAAGATTTTACTGTAATTCTAGAACTAATGGAAGAATATAATTTCCAGTTTTATTTTTCTGATTTCCTTTATAAAGTACTTGCCGTTTGGTCTTCATTCATGCCCTTTCTCCTTTTCGACATGCTGGGCCAAAGTGAGAGAGGCCAGAAATGAGGATTAGGTTGAAGTGAAATCTTGAAAAGGGTAGGTAGCTATTGAGGACTAGCCATTACATGCACTGTATAATTTCAGAGGTGTTACCCAGCTCCTCTCCTTGTCTAGGACCCTGAAGCCCTGAGGAGTCCCCCTAAACATATGACCCTGTCCTTACAAGTCCAGAGCCATTCTCCACCATATGTGGTAAGGTGCATCCTCCCTTAGCTGTTTCACGAGCCTCCCTGATCCCTGCCATGCCCCACACAAATAATCACTTTTATAAATAATGTACTATTGGAAATTGCATTGTTGCCACAATTGACTGTCAAAAGTATGTTCTCATGTTGAGTTTTCCTTTTCAATTTTATTCATCATATGAACTTAAGCCAGATTTTGTAATCTCCTCACACACACACACCCACACATGCACGTGCACACACACACACACACACACACACACACACACACCCCGTTTCTACTCTGCTTCTACCTGCACTCTTCCCATCAGAAAGGGAAATTTTAAGTATAATCATTATATTAAATCAGCTCAAGTTTAGTAGGTTAGCCTTTGAATTGTCTTTAGCAGACTGCTAAGGAGAAGGTGCCCAAGAGGTCATTGTGACACCGTCAGTCTGAGAGAATGAATCAGGCCCTGTGGATTTTGTTAGGAATGGGATTTGAGCTTTAAGGAAGTGTTCTTTCTTTCAAGCATCCTTTCTCCCCCTGCCAGAAGTAGTCATACGATTGCCCAAGACCCAGATCAGGCATAGGGAGATGGAAGGAAATATTCTCAACATTTCAACAGTGGCAGGTTTTATTGATGTTGAAGTCATGGACAGGTGTTATTTTAGTCAAGAGCTTTTTTTTTTTTTTTTTTTTTTTTTTTTTTT